>NW_024098092.1:4312500-4552500 GCF_016545835.1 Crotalus tigris | reverse complement strand
ACACACACACACACACACACACACCGCCAGGACCTAAGAATTTTTGAGAGATTTCTGCAAATTCTCGTACAAAAATCACCTAATCATTTCCCAGAAGAGATTTGTACACTCCCTGTTTTTTTTTTTTTAATGCACATTCTGCATGTTTTATGCCATTGGCTCTATTTAAACGATTTTAAAATATAAAAGATGCACAGTGATTTTTATATGCCTTTCTAGAAAGATTCCCCCACCCCACCCACCCACCCACCCACCCAAGGCAGCAAAGCCCTCTTCTCGGCCCAGGAAAAGGAGGAGGGTGTGTGTGTGTGTGTGGGGGGGAGAAACAGCTAGGAAGTCTTTCTTGTCACCTGGGAAGAAGCCGCTGAGCCCCCCCCTCCCTCCTGAGGTGCAAGGGGGGAAGGGGGCTGCCCCATTAAAAGCTTTCTCGGCTGCAATTCCCAAGGCTGACTTGAGAGGGGCTTTGGGGGGCTCAGCCAGCAAGAAAGCCGGCGACCCTCGGAACGTGAAGCTGATGGCCGACAGAAGGGGCTTTCATGTGATTTTGGCTCGTCTTCCTGACTGCCAGGGGTATAACGTGATATAGCTGGACTCCACACCGAAGGAATAATAAACTCTGGCTAAATTGGGGAGGGGGGGAGAGAAGGGGAGAGGGAAGGGGTGGGGGAAGAGTTGCCATCCATCCCTCAGGTATAGGAAGCCTCAAAACCTGGAGGAGGGAATGGCTGGCACGGCTGGGCCCTCGGCGACAGGAGAGAAAAAAAGGTTTATTTGCTTAATGGGAAGGAGTGGAGGCCAAGGGGGGATCCGGCCTCTGGGGTTGCCAAAGCAGGCCGCGTTTTCCCTTCATTTTGGGGCCTTCACTTCCAGTAAATAATCACAGTAAACAGCACTTAAGGGGGTCACTCAATGGCTGCAGATTGACTCCTTCCTTTCCTTTCTTTCTTTCTTTCTTTCTTTCTTTCTTTCTTTCTTTCTTTCTTTCTTTCCTTTTTATCTCTTTCTCTTTCCTATCTTCCTTCTTTCTTTCTCCCACTGTCTTCCTCTTCCTTCTTTTCTCCTTCCCTTCCTTTCCCTTTCTCCACTCCCTCCCTCCTTCCCTTCTCTCTCTCTCCCTCTTCCTCTACCAATTCTCCTTCCTTCCTTTTTCTCTTTTTCTCTTTTCTATCTTTCTTCTTTCTTTCTCCCACTGCCTTCCTCTTCCATCTTCCCCTCTTCCCTTCTTTCCATGCATCCTTCCTTTCCTTTCCCTTTCTCCATTCCCTCTTTCCCTTATTTCTCTCTCTCTCACCCTTCTTTCTTCTAATTCTCCTTCCTTCCTTCCTTCCTTCCTTCCTTCCTTCCTTCCTTCCTTCCTTCCTTCCTTCCTTCCTTCCTTCCTTCCTTCCTTCCTTCCTTCCTTCCTTCCCTTCCGAACTCACTTTTTTCAGGGCCATCGAAACTTTGAACTAAACGAAGCGTTGTAAGTCGAGGACTGGGTTCCAGAGGACGGTTCGTGCAAATAAGGGGGAGAAGAGAGGTTTTTAGCAGAGCAGAAACCCACCTGGACCTTAACGCTGATTCTTGATTTCTCTGCACTGTGGGAACGGAGACACCTTCCCGCTGCAGGAGGGTGAAGTTGAGCTCCCCCACCCCAATGAATGGTGTGTGTGTGTGTGTGTTTGTGTGTCCGCGCACCCTCAAGAAGACTTCACCCCCTCGGGTGCAGTATCTATGGACACCTCCTCAAGTTTCGTTATTGTTTAAAAAGACAAATGCGGTAACGGTAGCCGGGCGGGAGCAGGTGCCCTTCGCTCTTCCGGGGTGGGGTGGGTGGGGGGGGCTACAGCTGAATGCCCCCAGACCCAAATGGGCATCTCGGGGTTTCCGACACAGGTGACAAAAGACGCATTCAAGGAGAAGATAAAGGATAGAGCATCTCTGAATTACTGCTTTGTGTTTTTGTGTGTGTGTGTGTGCACCTTTCCTTTCGGACACTCCAAGTAGTCCTCACGTTACGACGGCAATTGAACCCCCCCCCACACACCCACTCCCCAAATTTCTGTTGCTAAGCAAAGCGTGGGCTAAACGAGCTTTGCCCCCGTTTGTCGAACTTTCTTGCCACGGTTCTTAAGGGAACCGCTGCGTTTGCGAATTTAGGAGCACGGTCGTTAAAGCGAGTCCCGCTTCCCACCCCCCCCCATGGAGTTTGCCAGTCGGAAAAGGGGATCGCGGCGACCGTCGTAAATAGGAGTCGGTCGCCAACGGTCTGAATTTGGATCAGGTGACGCTGCGACGGTCGTAAAGCGTGAAAAACCATCGTAGGTCACTTTTTTCAAGGCGGTGGTAACTCTGAACGGTCACTAAACAGAGCGTTGTAAACCGTGTATTGTAAGGCACACATGTGGGATGTCTTTGGGTGTCTTTTTGCCCCCCAAAAAGCCAAATCAAATCGGTTTATGACAGCCATATGGCCAGAAACAGTAAAACACTCATTTGTGGGTTACTTGCATAACAGACAGACACATATAAAAAATCCACAGCAATTTCTAATTCATCTTCTCTAAATTTCCCACTGAATGCCGGGCTTCCCCCCCCCCCCCCGCTTAGCTGCCAAGGGAGGTGTCCCTGTCAGGGGTTCAGTTTAATGTCTCCCCCTTATCAGATCAAAACAGGCTGAAATCCCCCCTCCGGATTCCTCCTATTCTTCGGCCATTCATTCCACCTTCCCCTCGGCTGAAAGCTAAGCTCCGTTCAGGGGGGGCTGCGGGGGGGCTTCCCTCTTGACTCCTGGCCACGCACCGTGGCCGCCAGGTTTGATTTCAGGCCACCGGGCTCACAGGTGACAAAGTCCTTGGATAGGAAGGGCCCCGGGGGAAGGGAGGGGAGGGGAAGTGGGGGGGGGAGAGAGACAGAAAGGGCCTTTTTTTCCTGGGTTGAGAAAGGGTGGGGTGGAAGGGCTGGGGAAGGGAAGGGAGAGGATAAGAAAGGGGCAAAGCAGGCTGAAGGGAAGGGGAGGAGGGGGAGGAGGGAGGGGCTAGGGAGGAAGGAAGGAAGGAAGGGAGGGATGGAGGGAAGGAAGAAAAGGAAGGAGGGAGGGAGGGAAGAAGGGAGAGAGGGGAAGGAAGGAAGGAAGGAAGAAAGGAAGGAAGGAAGGAAGAAAGGAGGAAGGGAGGGAAGGAAGGAAAGGAAGGAGGGAGGGAGGGAGAGCGGGGAAGAAAGGAAGAAAGAAAGAAAGGAGGGAGGGAGGGAGGGAAGGAAGGAAGGAAGGAAGGAAGGAGATAGAAGAGAGAAAAAGAGAATCAATGAATGAAGGAATTATTCTATTCTATTCTATTCTATTCTATTCTATTCTATTCTATTCTATTCTATTCTATTCTATTCTATTCTATTCTATTCTATTCTATTCTATTCTATTCCATTCCACTCCATTCTATAATTCTATTCTATTCTATTCTATTCTATTCTATTCTATTCTATTCTATTTTCTATTCTATTTTTAAAAAGTTCTGGAAAGGGAGCCCTCACACCCCCCCCTCCCAAATTTTCTTAAGTGGGGAATGAAAAACACATGTTGGCTCAAAGGCTCCGTCTACCCTCCTCCTCCTCCTTCTGCAACGTTGGGGGCTCCCGGTTGACAATGGAAAGGGGGCCACCAGGACGAGGCCAACATGGGCAGCTCTGCCCCCCCCCCCCGGAGATGAAAGCTTTCCTCCTCCAATGCCAGGCTTTTCAAATCTGGCATTGTTCTCCTTGAGGGATGTCATTTACAAGAGGGCTGCCTTTTGTGTTGGGTGTGACATTGAACTCGCAAAGCACACGGGGGGGGGCTGATGAGCCTTCCTTTCTTCCCCCTCCGCCCTCAATCCTCCAGAAACATTTCCTTTTTTGAGAGAGGAAAATGTGGGTGTCAGGATGCTGGATGCTTGCCGTGCCTCCTTTTGGCCCCCCCATTTCCATTGCAGGGGCAGTTCTTGAGCGTGGAAACGCCCGGCTCCGTTGACCCCCATCGGTCCTCCCGTGGTACGTTCCACGGGAGGTCCACCTAGGCATTCTCTTCCAGGCCCTGGGAGAGACCACTGCTGAGAGAGGGGCAGTCGGGGCGCTGTAGGAAACATTCCCGTGGATGAACGGAGACAATAATGGTGCATACGTAGAGGACAAAAACTATTGTCAGATCCTGGAGGAAGAAGGGGTGGAGGGCGACCCGCTTCCCAGCGGGCATCCTCTGCTCAAAGAACAAGGGGCATCGGCCTGCCGAGGGGGTCGCCCCAGCCTCAATGAGGTCTTTCAAGCTGCGAAGTTAACCCACTTGGCCTGGGAGGGCTGTGTGCAAGGGTTTCAAGCGATGCGGCTGCTCTTTCCAAGCCAGGGGCCGGGTTGCCCCACAGAACCGTGGGGCAGCTTGGCCCCTCCACGGCCCAGATCTTAAAAGTCGCCTGGCTGGCACGTGACCGTTGGGGAATGCTGCGACCGTCGTACGTGCGAGGACCGAATGTAAATCACTTTTTTCAGTGCTGTGGTCATTTGCCAACCTGTGCTAAACGAATGGGTTGTTAAAGCCAAGGATACATCCTGTGTCCATGTCTGGTTAAGCAGGGAGGATGCTAATTGGGGAGTGGGGACAGAGGGACCCCCATACTACTGCCAGGCTGTTGGTCAAAGGTGGATTATCGACCAAAGAGCCGCTCGCTCGGCTGGGCCTGCAGAATGGAAGAAGCTCCCGCAAACGGCTGAAAACTGATCTTGTCAAGAGCTATTTTCTCCGGCAGACAGAACCGACATTGTCAGCCTCCGGGATGGGGTGGGGGGTCTCACGTGTGGCCTTGGCAGGAGCCCAAAGCCCACCTTTCTCCGTCCGCCAGTCCTGAGACAAAGCAGACCCCCCTCTCGGCTGTCATATCTATCAGGAGCCGATGAAAAGAGGTGGATAGGGCCCAGTAATGTTGCCGAAGAGATAAGGCTCAGTGGAGACCCAGCTTTTCTTTCTCTCTCTCTCTCTTTCTCTCTCTCTCACTTGCTCGGCAAGGATTTCACACTATGTTTATGAGAGAGTCCCGTCTAAATGAGATTTGGATAAAGTTTTCCTCTCCAGAAGGAAAGACAGAGAGAGAGAAAAAAGAGAGAGGAGAGACAGAGAGAGGAGAGAGGGTAGAAAAGAGAGAGAGGAGAGATAGAGAAGAGAGAGGGGGAGAGAAGAGAGGGAGAGAAGAAAAAGAGAGAAAGAGGGAGAGAAAAGAGAGAGAGAAAGAGAGGGGGGGGAGAGAGGATCTTGGATCCCCCTGAAAGGAAAGAGTGGGAGATACAGAAAAGGAGGCCCTTAGGAAGGGTGGAAGAATGGATCTAGAGTGGATCCCTTTGCATAGAATCAGCAGACAAATAACAGAATAACAGAGCTGAATGGGACCTTGGAGGTCTTCTAGTCCAACCTCTTGCTCAAGCAGGAGACCTTAGAGACCATCCCTGACAAATGGCTGTCCAGTCTCTCCTTGAAAACCCCCCACTGATGGAGCACCCAGAACGTCTGGTGGCAAGCAGTTCCCCTGGCTAACTGCTTCTCCTTAGTTCTATAGGTCGTTTCCCTCCTTGACTCCTTTCCACCCGTCACTTCTCGTCCCGCCTTCGGGGGCTTTGGAGAAGAGGCCGGACCCCCCAATTCTTCTTTGGGGCCACCGCTGAGATATTGGAAAGAGAAGAGACTGAAGGCCAGAGAGGACCGGTCACTAACTGAGCCGTCGTAAGTCGAGGACCCTGTGTCACGGTGAGGAGGGGCCCTCCCCCCCCCGTTCGAGGAAAAGGCTGATTTAGGAGTGACTTTTGGAGGAAGCTGTTATTAGACATGACATCAGTGGCCGAGGATCTCCGGCCAACTCCACGCTTGCTGGACCATCAAAAGGACGATGGAAAAGAATGCAAGATACGATCTCCGGGAAGATAAGGGAAGCGGCCGCGAAGAAAGGCTGGCGGAAAAGATTATGGATGGAGGCCAAGAGGAGGGAGCGACGCAAAACAGGGCCCGGTTCTTTGTTTCGGGCGAGACGGGAACCAAACCAGGTTTCAAGATTTTTGTTACGATAACCCACCATTATTTATTTGTAGCCCGCGTTGATTATTATTTTTTTTTACAAATCGCTCAAGATGGCGGACACGTCCGACGCAGCGTCCCCCTCCTATTTCCCCCCATAACAACAGTCCTGTGAGGTAGGCTGGGCTGAGAGAGAGAAGGGGGGACACTGGCCCAAAGTCACCCACCTGGCTTTCACGCCTAAGGCGGGACTAGAACTCAAGGGCTCCTGGTGATTGGCCCAAACTCACCTGGCCAGTTTTCATGGCTAAGGCGGGACTAGAACTCACCGTCTCCCAGCGATTGGCCCAAACTCACCCACTTGGCTTTTATGCCTCAGGTGAGACTAGAACTCACCGTCTCCTAGCCAGTGGCCCAAAGTCACCCAGCCAGTTTTCATGACTAAGGCAGGACTTGAACTCACGATCACCTGATTTCTAGCCTGATGCTTTAACTGCTAGACATCCCCACCCCTGGCTAACAACCGAGTCAAATCTGTTCCTTAACTTGGCCTACCTCAAAGGGCTAGCAATTATTCTCGTTCCGCCTTATTGGTTACTTGATTTCTTTCTCCACAAATTTTGAAATGCTTTCCATATCTCAAAGAGTGCCTTCTTTTTGCGGAAGGTCCAGATGAGAAGACGGAAATGAAAATGAAAAATAAAATAAAAAATAAAATAAAATAGAAATGAAATAATAAAATAAAATAGAAATGAAATGAAATAATAAAATAAAATAGAAGAAATAATAAAATAAAATAAAACAGTAATGAAATGAAATAATAAAATAGAAGAAATAATAAAATAAAATAAAATAGAAATGAAATAATAAAATGAAATGAAACAAAACAAAATAAAATAAATGAGGAAATGAAATGAAATAAAACAAAATAAAATAAATGAGGAAATGAAATGAAATAAAACAAAATAAAATAAATGAGGAAATGAAATGGAATAAATAAAAAATGAGTAAATGAAATGAAAAAGTGATTCCTGTCGATCTTTTCTCTGACTTTGAACCATCTGCATACCAGATTTACAGCGCCTAATAAACCCAAACACCTTTGGACCCGCTCTTTCGATATTGCGATTTTAAACCCAGCCGTGGGGAAAGGCATCCAATTTAATTCCCCTGTGCGGTCAGTTGGGGAAAACTTTAAAACAAAATTAACGAGTTTCTGCCACACGCGGCCAGAGCTACCGAGCAATTGAGCTGGAGTTTTGTTGGTTTCCCCCCCCCCCTTCTCCCTTTTTTTTAAAAAAAAAATTTAAACCCTCCCAGCCTATAAATTTTGCAAACAGCCCAATGGAGCTGCCACGTTCCCCCCAACCCCAGTGTGCTTTTAAACACACAAACACACATACATAGAGCAAAAAAAAAATCAAATCAAGAGCTGCTGCTCTTAGCTTGGATCTAAATTACCTTTTATCTCTAAAACTGAAGGGGTGCGAAACTTGTGATGTACCTGGGGGGGGGGGGAGAGTTGTGCAGCTGGGTTGGTGGGCTTGGGTGTGTGTGTGTGTCTGTGTCTGTGTGTAAAGGCTCTGCAGATTAACAACCAAGTCCAGGAGCTGAAGGCTTGCGCTCCAGCCTTGTGACACCTACACAGGGGCTGTTATCTTGACTGCTGAGACAGCTATAAAATACTTTTAACAGTTTTGGGATGCCTCCTTTGGGGAGGGGGGGCGTCGGGGGGGGGAGGAATTCCCTGGCTATCTAAGACAAACTGAGTCCTCCAGTCCCTGTGAAAGGAGACTCTGTTGCCTAAGAGGCTCTCAATTGCTTTTAAATTCTGTTTTTACAAGAAATGGGAGATTTATAGACTCTTGGAGCAGTGGGGGGGAGGGGGGGAGAGAGGAGGAGGAGGAAAGGGGAGCGTGATGTAACCGGAGTAAATCAACCTGCGATTTACGCAGCCTGCCTGTTTCCTCTCTGGGGCTGAGATGCCTGACTTAGCCCTTAGGATTCTCCCTGGCTGCGCAGCAGACCCCATCAATCAGAATAAGAGCTGGAAGGGATCTTGGAGGTCTTCTAGTCCAGCCCCCTGATCAGGCAGGAGACCCTAGACCATTTCAATCAATCAATCAATCAATCAATCAATCAATCAGAATCAAGCTGGAAGGGAACTTGGAGGTCTTCTAGTCCAGCCCGCTGCTCAGGCAGGAGACCCCAGACTATTTCAATCAATCAATCAATCAATCAATCAATCAATCAATCAATCAGAATCAAGCTGGAAGGGAACTTGGAGGTCTTCTAGTCCAGCCTGCTGCTCAGGCAGGAGACCCCAGACCATTTCAATCAACCAATCAATCAATCAACCAATCAATCAGAATCGAGCTGGAAGGGACCTTGGAGGTCTTCTAGTCCAGCCCCCTACTCAAGCAGGAGGCAGGAATTCTGGGAGTTGAAGTCCACGAGTCATAAAAGAGCCAAGGTTGCCTACCCCTGGTCTAGACCATTCCTTATAACACTTTTTTTGCCTTTTTTTTTTTTTTTAAAAAAAAACCTGATCCCCTTCCTGAGTCAATTTTCTGCTTGCCTGCCCTTGCTCCAGCAAACGCCCAAACAGTCAAAAGCAGGGGAGGGGTGGGGGTGGGAGAGGACCCCAACCCTTCCCCCCCCCAACTCTTGGAGAGGGAGGGCCAGAAGGCCTGGCAAATTAGGAGAACATTTTAACCTTTGCCCCAGCCGAAGCTGCAGCCTTTCCAGTTGGCATTGAACCTGCCAGCATTGCTCTCCGGAGGGAGAGAATTGGAGAAACGTGAATTTGGATTGAAAAAAACCTCGCCGTGTTTTGGCTGGGGTTTTCTCCTGTCCAAGGCCGAAAGTTAAAACGGCCGCCAGCAAAGAAGTAAGGAAGCCTTTTTCCTGGCTGATTTCTCCCTGACAGGGGGCAGCCCCTTGGGGTCAAGAATCTGGAGGCCACCGAAGAGACGTTGGCTGAACGTTCCCATGAACAGGATGCCCGCTGATAGGGATGCCGAGCTTCCACGGTTAGCTGTCAGTCAATCAATCAATCAGAACAAAGCTGGAAGGAACCTTGGAGATCTTCTAGTCCAGCCCCCTGCTCAAGCAGGAGACCTTATACCATTTCAATCAATCAATCAATCGATCGATCAATCAGTCAGAATACAGCTGGAAGGGACTTTGGAAATTGTGGAGAGACTGAAGAATCGCCAAGAGTTGGACAGGATTGAATGGATAACGCCATCCTTCACATCAATCAATCCTCCTCATCAATCAATCAATCAATCAATCAATCATCAAAAAGACACAACTTTTATCTGCCCCTTAATTGGACATTAAGACATCCAGATAATCAAGGTAGCTCATCTCTGGAGGATTGTTTGTGCTAGCTTCCCACCTGTTGCTCTAGGTACATTTTAAATCTATTTTTTGGGGGGGGCGGTGGTGTCGGTGATAACAACTTTAAATCCAACGCGCTAATTGTTGATTTTTTATATATATATAAAGGGATGATGCGGACAGTGACACCATGTATCAAAAAAATAAATTAAATAAAAAATCCTCCCTCCCCCTGCACAAAAGCAACTCCAAACAAAAACCACCCTCCCCAAACAATTTTGGGAAGAAAATGGAGGAGAGGAGGAAAAAAAAAAGGGGGGGGGAAGCCCAAAAACGAGAGAGGGAGGGTGTTGGACACCAAAGGTATAATTTTCCTCAATCAACTGCAGCTCAGGACCTCAATTACCCCAAATCTTTCTGAATCTTGCTGCGATACAGTCCGGATGAGTCTTGTTGGGGGGGGGGCAAAGTTGAAAGGGAGGGGGGGCGTCCCTGGTGGGTGGTAACCTTTCATGTCTCCCCCCCCCATCTAAACTGCCTCTTTATTGTAGGTTTTCAAATTAGCGGCGGCAGCAATGAGCAAATTTGATCATTTAATCTCAAATTAGTTAACGCAATGGGCCAGGAACCGCAAAAGAAGGGGAAGAGAGGAGAGGGAAGAAAAAAAAAAGAGAATTAAAAAAAAAAAGCATCTTTGCATTGTTAGTCAGAATCTTAAACCAAACTTAGTTTTGCCAGACTCCAGGAAGGAGCTGTGCGGGTCTGTGTGAGGTTTTAACATCCAGCTTCTTTGCTTCGACACTTGGGCAAGAAAAAACCAAATGCACAGGTGTAGCGTAGGTGCTACCTGGCTCAACAGCGGTAAACTGCAAGAGGGATCTCGGAGTCCTGGTGGACAATCACTTAAGTGTGAGCCAGCCGTGTGCTGCCGCAGCCCAAAAGGCCAACACAATCCTAGGCTGCATTAACAGAGAGATAGAATGAAGATTACGTAAAGTGTTAGTACTTGCTTTACAAGGCCTTGGTAAGGCCGCACTTGGAATACGGCGTCCAGTTTTGGTTACCACATCGTAAAAAAGACTCTGGAAAGAGTGCAGAGAAGAGCAGCAAAGATGATCAGGGGACTGGAGGCTAAAATATATAAGGAATGGTTGCTGGAATTGGGGATGTCTAGTTTTAATGGAAAGGAGGATTGGGGTGACAGGATAGCAGTGATCCAATATTTGAGGGGCTGCCCCAAAGAAGAGGGGGGGTGTCCCCCTATTCTCCAAGGCAGGAGAAGAAGCGACGGATGGAAACTAATCAAGGAGACAAGTCTTCTAGTCCAGCCCCCTGCTCAAGCAGGAGACCGTAAACCATTTCAATCAATCAATCAATCAATCAATCAATCAGAATAGAGCTGGAAGGGATCTTGGAGGTCTTCTAGTCCAGCCCCCTGCTCAAGCAGGAGACCATTTCAGACAAGTGAAACCTCCAGTAATGAGGGAGGTGGAGGAAGGTGTGTCGGCTGTGTTAAAAATAGTTACTTGAAACATTTTTCGTAAAATAATAATAATAATAAAAAATAAAAATCTGAGAATCTTTTTCTTGACTGAAGCCTCGCTCTCTCTTTTTGAACAGCCCAAAGACTGCTAAAAAAAATAAAAATAAATAAATTGTGGCTTGCAGAGACCCCATGCAATTCCAGGACAGTGTGGATGTTCCCCTATTTTGTTTGGTTTGGTTTTTTTTTTGGTGCCTTTTGTGTACTTTGTCTACTAAATCAGCGCAAACAACTCCCTCCTAAGCTAGGCCTGGGGGGGGGGTGTCTGCGTGTGTGTGTGTGTGTATTTTGATGAGAAGAAAGGTGACAATATGCCTCAACCTCGGATGATGTGTGTCTCCTAACAGTGGGACGATTGTTAAAAGAGAAATCTGGATTTTATTACAGACCAGGGATGGCTCCAATTCCGGCACTGGACAGGGTGCGCTGCCTTGGTGTTCTCTGCTGGGGGTTAACCCTTCAGTTGCTTTAAGCTATATAAAGACCCCCCCTTGTTTTTCTTTGCTTTGCTTTTGAGTCGGACTTCAAGATGTGTGTCTTTAGGAGGCGACAAACACTTCTAATTTCGTCCCTTATTAAGGAATGTGCTGAGCTGTCAAGAGGGGTCCTTGGCCTCTCCGAAGCTGCTTTTCCATTCCCCGTAGTAATCTCGTGTCTTGGAGCTGAACGGGGCCCTTGAGGTCATCCAGTCGAACCCAGCGTTCCAATCCAAATTAAAGCATTCCCAAATCCAAATTAAAGCATCCCAACCAGATAGCTCCTCTGCTCAAACTCACAGAGTGATATTCTCTGGGCCCTTCAAATGGCTCTAAATGTTATAAAGGGTCTCTGTCTCTCTCTCTCTCTCTCTATCTATCTCTTTCTCTTTCCCGCTCTCCCTCTTTCTCTCTCCTCTCCCTCTCTCTCTCTCTTTCTTTCTTTCTCTCTCTCTCTCTCTCTTTCTTTCTCTTTCTCTCTCCTTCTCTCCCTCTCCCTCTCCCTCTCTCCCTTTCTCTTTCCCCCCTCTCTTTCTCCATGTGTGGAGTTTTTGTGTGTGAGTGTGTGTGTGTGTGTGTGTGTGTGTGTGTATAATGATTCAACCAGAATTGACTGGAAAGATCACACAAAACTTAAAACTTCTGCCGATCCAGCCTAAAACTACAATCGGCCTTCGTTGCCGCTTCATCGCGTCGTGGGCTCCTTTATCAGTAGATTAATTCCAAATGAAATTTAAAAAAACAAGAAGACCCTATTTTCTCCTCGTCCATTGATAGAAAAGGATCTTTTCTGGGTTTTTTTTCCTGCATTTGGCAGTGTGAACCTCAAGCCTTTCCACCTGGTGGAGAAATTCGAAAACGGGAGGCAATGTCTAAGGTGGATAAAACTGAAACCTTATCCAGTTCCAGCCTGTTATATTTGCTCCCCGTGGGAGGCTCTCAGATATATAGAGATTAAGCGGTGAAAATCTGCTTGAATGCGCAGGAATGTTTAGCTAAGCTAGACCAAAGGGGGGGGGAGAGAAATCTAGACACTAGTCACTTTTCATTTCATTCCCACTTTATTTAAAATGTCAACCTATTTAAGAGGTGATTTGCTAATTTGGGGCCTATGTCTCCCCAAACAGCAAACATTCTCAGCTGTTCTCCCTTCATTTTATTATTATTATTATTATTGCAGTGATTCAATTAGAATTTAAGTATAACTTAATATAACTGCCTTTTTTATTTTGTTTTATTGCTATAGAGAAGCACCATTAAATATGGGTGTGGGGGGAATGATCAGGGATTGTTGGGTCTTTTCAGATGAATCCTGTTTTGATTTGGGTCGCCATATCACCAAAAAGATGTTGAGAGTTTGGAAAAAAATTCAGAGAAGAGCAACGAAGATGATCAAAAGCCTGGAGACTAAAACATACGAAGAACAGCTGCGGGATTTGGGTTTGGCTAGTCTGAAGAAAAGAAGAAATAGGGGTGACATGAGAGCAGTGTTCCAGTATTTGAGGGGCTGGCACGAAGAAGAAGGGGGGGGTGTCATGTTATTCACCAAAGCAGCAGAGGGAAGGACGAGAAACAACGGTTGGAAATTGATCAAAGAGAGAAGCAACCTGGAATTAAGGAGAAACTTCCTAACAGTGAGGACAATTAACCAGTGGAACAGCCTGCCTCCAAAAATCATGGGTGCTCCATCACAAGAGATGTTTAAGAAGAGACTGGACATTCACCTGTTTGAGACGGTATAGGTTCTCCTGCTTGGAGCAGGGGGCTGGACTAGAAGACCTCCAAGGTCCCTTCCAGCTCCATTCTATTCAGATTTTCAAAGTTAAGGGTTTGCTAATGTCGAACCCTTGATTTCCAATCTTGCACACTTAACATAATCAAGGAAATCCAGATAAGGTTATCTCGGGATAAGGATACCAGGAAAAAAAGCTCAGGGCTATGAATTTGATGGATTTGCAAAAATTCAGCTGCTGTTAACCACCGTTCCTGAACGTCTGAAGTCTGCTTGGGCTTTTGTGGCAAATGTTTTTTTAAAGATGTGTTTACAAGTGGGTGGGCGGCCGGCCTTCCCGGTTAACGTGTACGGGCTTTTGTTAAATTGGATCAAGCAACTGTAAAGAATTTATCAGGAGCAAGATTGCAATCGGCCGGGCTTAACCCCGGCTGATTTCCAGAGAGAAATCCATGCTCAGCAAGGGCCACACCGCGCCAATGCCTCCCACGTACGGCTGCTTGCACCGCCAAATATGTTGCAAAAGAATTTGCAACCGCACTGGCTTCCAAGCGTGACACGAACATCTTTCTCGGTTGTGCTGCTTTCGGAGTCCCGGGCCAAAATGCTTTTAATATGTTGCTTTTAGGGATCACAGGATAAACCCAGGCTTTTCGACAGGGCTAAGAAAGTGTCGAATGGCTTCATTTTTTCCTCCCCACCCTCTTTTTGTAAAGAACTGCCCGTCTTTCCGTCCGCGATTCCGCTTGCTTTGCAGAGACGTTACCTGGAGTCCACGGCAAGAGGTTGTCTGCCCTGGAATAATGTTAAGCCCAAAGAGGACGCTGTCTTTAGGAGGAAGGTCTATAGAAAGGGCGTTGCAATGGGTGGGGGGACCCTGCAGGTGCTCTTTCGGGCACCCTCTTCTCGCAATGTTCTGTGAGAGTGACTTCGGGAGACAGGGAGAAGAGACACAGACTAGACATCGGTCAGAGAACAGGCAGCTGAGCCCAGAAAAGGAAAAGGGGTGTGGGAAGCATCTCCGAAGGGACCCCTCCCTAGTTTCTTGGTTTTCCTAAAAACTGAGGTTCCAGATTAGTTAGAAAGCGATTAAGAAGCCAGCACTGTGTCTCAAAGAAAGGGAATTCCATCGGCTAATGTAATGGTCAGTGGGAATGACCTCAAGAGACAGAAGACGGAGCCACAGACTAGGCATCGGTCAGAGAAAAGGCAGCTGAGCCCAAGGAAGGAAAAAGGAGCACGGGAAGCATCTCACAAAGTTTCTTGGCCTGCAAAGGTGGGGGGGGGGGAGAGGGACTTTGAGACTTGCAAGATTCTGTTAATGTCGCCTTACAATAAAGTCCGAGTTAGCATTTCTGGGTGCGCTTCTTGTCTGGACTACGTCCGTAAGGCTGACCTCAATCTTGCAAGCCTGAAAACTTATTTCCACCTGCTGGGCTCAGCTGCCTCTTTTCTAGTCTCTGGTTCTTTCTCCCGTCTCCCAAGGTCCTCTTCGTAGGCCGTTACCTTCTCCCATCTCCTGGCTTGCAAAGGGCTTCCCGAAATTAAGGCTTATTAAAAGGTGCCGCAGATTCGAGGCGAAACAAACACGGCACTCTTTCAATCCAGCCTCCCTCCCCACCAAACACGAGGGGGATGCCTCAGTGAGGACTAGGCCCTTGAGGAAGAGGCACCCTTCCCTCTAAAGTTCCCCAGGACCCAATCAACCAACAAACCGTGGGTTGTTGTTTTTTTTCCGTTCCTTTGTCTCTGTCCTTCTAAAATAATCTAATAAGCAGTTCCCCTGTTTTCATCTAGGCATTAAACTTTTCACAGACAGGCAGTCAAGAGTGAAGGTTATTTATGCCATACTTGTTAAAGAAATCTTCCTTTCAACACGGAGGGAACACAGTTCAACAGGGGAGATAAGGGAGCTGTTAGAAATGTGCTTTTCTTCTTCCAAGCCTCGCTGTCTCTTAAGGTGGAGAGGAGAGGTCAGATTAAGCCTCTTTTCATACCTCACCTTTGGAAAGCCATCAAACCCTTGTTTAAAAAACAAACAAACCCACAAACTAAGAACATAAAATAGCAATTACAGATAATCCTCAAATTACGACCACAGTGGAGTCTAGAAATTTCTGGTTGTTAAGGGAGCCCTGTCCCCTTTTATACGACCTTCGTTACGTGAATCCCTCCAATCGTTAGTCACCCCGTCGTTAAGTGAATCCAGCTTCCCCCAGTGACTTTGCTGGTTGGCACGTCGCTAAAAGGGATCCCGTGACCCCCTCCCAGGACGCTGTGACCGTCGTAAGTATGAGCCAGTCGCTAAGCATCTGGATTTTGATCACGTGACCGCGGGGCGTAAGTGTGAAAAAAAACGGTCCTTCGACACTTTTTTTCAGGGCGCGAAACGAACTGTTGTAAGTTGAGGACTATCTGCAGTCTCTCTTCCAGAGGTGCTGGAGAATTCGGCACGGCTCGCTTTCCAGATCTCTTCAAGTTACGGGACGAAAACTGAGCTTCTGATGCTCAAATGACGCTGCCCGAAGGCAGAGTGCCACCTTAACGGCGGCCGTTTCCGAAGGTCCTCGGATCATCACGTCTCCACCTCTGTGTCGGAGAAGGAAAATCCTCTCCCGAAAGCAGCTGCCCACGTCATTAAGCAGGGCCCAAGCCTTGCCCCATCGCCCCCACAGCTAATAAGGCTGCCGATGACGGATCAGTATGAATTTCTGGCCTGAAAGATAGCTGTGTGTGTGTGTGTGTGTGTGTATGTATGTGTGTGTGTGTGTGTGTAAGGGTGTCCAGTTTTATCCTTGAGGGTCTGAGCAAACAGAGCAGCTTTCTTTGACCGAGCCCCAAATGAGTAGATCCGATTTCAGGCTTTAAAAAAAGACACAGGACGGTTTGTCCTTGACTTACGACGACAATTCAGCCCGACGCTTCTGTGGTAAAGCGAGACGTTGCTTCAGTGCATTGCACCCCCATTTTGCGACCTTTCTGGTCCCGGCGGCGAAGTGAATTAGGGAAGTCCTTAAGTTGGATTTGGCTTCCCCCCCCCCCGAAAGCCTCGCTTAGCGACAAGAAAGGTCGGGCTCCGTCATGGTCGTGAAGATGAGGGCGGCCTGTACTAAAGGGACTGAATCGGTTCTCACACCGGTTTGATTCAAGCGCCGACCCGAATGGGGGCAAAGAGGATCAGCTTTTCGCAACAAAGCGGTCCACAAAGTGAAGGGGAAGATTGGCGATCCGGCCCACCCCGTAAGACGGTCAGAGGGTGCTGCGTCCAGAGTGGCTTTATCAGCACACTTCAACAAGGTTTTTGTGGGTGTGGGTGTGTGTTTTTCCCCCCCAACCCATTGAGGTGCTTGTGATGCCCTGGAGGGCCTGGCTTCCTCAGATGAGTAGCAATGTCGACTCAGTTTTTCCAGCGGCAGCACCGACACTTCAGCTGCTCTTTCCCTACCACCTCGAGTGCCTTCGCAGCTCTTAATTTCCTTTCCATGTTTTACGAGAGAGAGAGAGAGAGAGAGAGAGAGAGAGAAGAGAAGAGAAGAGAAGAGAAGAGAAGAGAAGAGAAGAGAAGGGAGGGAGGGAGGGAGGGAGGGGAAAATGTTTCTGGTGAAATATATGAGTGAACTGAAATGGAGCCTGCTTTCCATTCATTCTTTCTTTCATTCATTCATTCATTCATTCGTTCATTTGTTCATTCATCCATTCATTTATATCCCATCTTTTTATTTTTCCAAATAAGGCAGCGAACATATCTAATATTCCTTCCCCTTCTTTTGTCATTTATCTCTATCTATCTATCTATCTATCTATCTATCTATCTATCTATCTATCTATCTATCTATCTATCTATCTATGTCTTTGGTTGTTCGGGTTTTCTCCCACGTAAAATTGGAAGTGTCTTGGCGACGTTTCGACGAAGTCCCATTCGTCATCTTCAGGCTGGTGTTTATCTACCTATCTATCTATCTATCTATCTATCTATCTATCTATCTATCTAATACATACTTCTATCTTTCCTCTCTCCTGTCTGTCTGTCTGTCTGTCTGTCTGTCTATCTAATACATAAATCCCTCTATCTTTCCTCTCTCCTGTCTGTCTGTCCGTCCATCCATCCATCCATCCATCCATCCATCTATCTATCTATCTATCTATCTATCTATCTATCTATCTATCTATCTATGTCTTTGGTTGTTCGGGTTTTCTCCCACGTAAAATTGGAAGTGTCTTGGCGACGTTTCGACGAAGTCCCATTCGTCATCTTCAGGCTGGTGTTTATCTATCTATCTATCTATCTATCTATCTATCTATCTATCTATCTAATACATACTTCTATCTTTCCTCTCTCCTGTCTGTCTGTCTGTCTGTCTGTCTGTCTATCTAATACATAAATCCCTCTATCTTTCCTCTCTCCTGTCTGTCTGTCCGTCCATCCATCCATCCATCCATCCATCCATCCATCCATCCATCTATCTATCTATCTATCTATCTATCTATCTATCTATCTATCTATCTTCTGTCTTTTTATTTTTCCACTAGAACTCACCGTCTCCTGGTGTTTGGCCCAGAATCACTGGACAGCCATTTGACCAGGATGGTAACTATAAGGTCTCCTGCCTTGAGCAGGGGGTTGGACTAGAAAACCTCTCAGGTCCCTAGAATTCTATGTTTTATGTTCAGTCATCCTTTGCTTCTCTGAAGGAATCATTACCTCTGGGGGGAGACTGGCGACGGATGCCCTGGTGCTCATGGAAACGGCAAAAGAAGCCGATTAATATGTCAGATTTACCTTCAAAACTGCTGGCTCTGCTATTTCCAGACTCCCGTAATTGACTGGGATATTGTTCTTATTTTAAATGACATTAGCATTTAAATAGTGGCAGCGTTATGAGGGCGAAGGTTCAGAAGAAAACAATCAATTTATTGAACTTCCCCCCCCCCCTTTGGTTGGCAAACATTTCTACTGAGATACATAAACACACAAACACACACACACAGACACCCCATCTGGGACTTTATTGGGCGTAATGCCGGACGCCAAAAAAAGGCTGTTAACACTCCAAAACTTGGAGATTTAATTCTTCCCAGATTTCAGGAGTTAACCCGAACTCCCAACATTGTGATTCTGTGATGCAATTATACGAAATTAATCATCTGTAGACTTTTTTATATGAAATTAATCACATGTAGACTTTTTCATTGAAATGAAGAGTCTACCTAATAGAAATGGACTCTTGACCGAGAATCCAAATTTGCAATAACCTAAACTAAAATATTTTCTACTGCTAGAAGAAAAAATAATAATAATCTATCGTTACACAACAAAGTTGCAGTTTGGTATCTTATTCAGCCCTTTCTTTGAAAGCAGAGAGAAATTTGGAAGCAGAGAAATATCACATTCCAAGGAAAACGGTCTGCTCTGTGGATTTTGGAGCCCTTATCTCTACATCTGCGAGAATATTTTTGCAGCAGCGAGGACTAGAAACTTGTTTTTCTTTTTCTTTTCTTTTCTTTTTAAAAAACCCACATTCTGATTTTAGATATTATCAATCGAAAGACTAGGAAAATGTAAAGCTGCGTTGCATTACTTTCAGCTCTTCCTATCTGGTGAGATGCTTAAATGCAAGCAGGAGAGACAGGGGCTGCCCCAAAGAAGAGGGAGTCAAGCTATTCTCCAAAGTGCCTGAAGGCAGGACAAGAAGCAACGGATGGAAACCAACCAAGGAGAGAAGCAATCTGGAACTAAGGAGAAACTTCCTGACATTTAGAACAATTAACCAGTGGAACAACCTGCCTCCAGAAGCGGTGAATGCTCCAACACTGGAAGTTTTTAAAAAGAAACTGGACAGCCATTTGTCCAAAATAGTCTAGGGTTTCCTGCCTGGGCAGGGGGTTGGACTAGATGACCTCCAAGGTCCCTTCCAACTTTATCATTATTATTATTATTAATTAAAAATGCCGTTTTTCCAAATTTTTCTAATGCACAGGCTGGAAAACTTTTTTTTTTTCTCTCCTAAGGTTTGGATACCTCGCGGGAGGCTCGGTTCTTAAACATTCCTGGGATGGGAGCAGAAACGTGTTTATTTAAGCTGTCTTCAACATTATCCCAATTTGAGCCGGCCTGCTTGAAAGATTTGTGTCCTTATTTCTCTTTCCTGCCTTGGGCTTCATGTTATTTTAGTAAATGCAAGTCGGGGGCCTTTTGCAGACACTCAAGAACTCCTGGCATTTCTGCCCCATGGAAATGGGCACCAGATCCTTACAGCGGTTTCCGATAGTGTGTTTTGATAAAGCGACGTCGGATGCCTTTGTGTTCAGTGTGATGCAATTCTGAAATACAACTGACACAATTCGACAGCTTAGCTGTTGATTAAACTACCACTTCCACTCTTTCCGTTTCCCTCACTCCCTCCTTCCTCTTTCACTTTTCTTTCCGCCTTTCCTTCCTATTAACATCCTTTGTTCCTTTCTTCCCTCCTTCCTTCCTTCCTTCCTCCCTCCCCATCTCTAACCTTCCTTCCCTCCCTTCCTTCACTCTCTCCTTCCTTCCCTTCCTCTCTCCATATCTCTAACTTTCCCTCCCTCCCTCTAGCCTTCCTTCCTTCCTTCCTTCCCTCCCTCTCTCCCCATCTCTAACCTACCTTCCTTCCTTCCTTCCTTCCTTCCTTCCCTCCCTCCCTCCCTCCTTCCTTCCTTCCTTCCTTCCTTCCTTCCCTAAAAAGTTTCTCACTGTGCTTTTTTTAAAAAAAAGTTATTCTTTTGTTCCGTCTTATTTTCCCCCTGACTTTTTGGGGGAGTATTCTATTATTTTAGTAATAATTTAAAAACCTAGAGAAGCCATTATTATGCGCTAGATGATCAAGAGGAAGCTAACAGAATCTAAGGGGCCGCTCTTCAGAAAAAATTTCTTGTGATTTTTTTAAAGTTTCACTTCGCTTCATCCAGATCCAATTGCTGGTGCCGATAAAGAGGCCTTGAGACTTTTCCCAAATCTCCTCTAGACTCTGAGAAGCAGGTCTAAAATTAGGTGCACGAAAAACCTGGGTTAGCAACGGTGCGCGAGAGAGTCAACAAAAGAGCCAACAATCCAGTCTTTCCCCTCTTTTTTCTAATAACTTTAAATGAGCATAAAATTGCTTGTGCCGTGCGCGAAGACGGAGAACAAAAGTTTCCAGGAAAAATTATCCTGATCTTTCCTTGCAATTTCTGGGAGGTAGAGGTGATTCTAAGCAGTTTTCCTGGTGTGCGTCGCCTGGATCTTGCCGTGATTTTTCCACTAGGAAAATGTGCATTATTTCACCGTTTACGTGGTTTGCCTGTTCTCTCTGGGGTAAGGGTATCAAACATGCATAGGATCGCAAGGGTGTGTGTTTGAGGCCTATTAATTTATTAAGCAGACCCAAAAAAATTTAAAAAACAAAAACTTCTGCAGTCAACTCAACTGGTCCTTCCAAAATGTCATCCTTTCCACGTTCTTCTCAAGGGCCCAAAGCAAAACTTTTAAACCGCAAGGTCATCTAATCGTAATTTACGTGGTCCAAAGTCCATCTTCCGTCATCCTATGTTAACAGCTCTCCCGATCATACAAAATCTCTATTGCTCAAATACCAATTGCCTGACACCCAGCGTGTTCAGATAAATCCATTTACCTTTCCTCCCCTTTTCTATTTGATTTTCCTTCGTCCTTTGCTTCCATGATCAGGTGAGGAACAGGCTGATAATCTCACCGTTTGCTTTTTTCATCCGGTTTTTTTTTTAATTCCACTGAAGAAACTGTATATTCTGTACCGTCCAATCCAGCCGCTAAATTACTAAATTACTGTATGCAATCAATCCAAGGACACCGTTTTCTTCCTGAGGAGATGTAGAACCACCTCTTAACAAAAGAGGGCATCTTCGTATAGGAATTTTCGCCGGATTTCCCAACAAGTACGCTTTTAAAGAAAAATAAAAGGATAGACTGTCCGCTTTTGGATAACGTTCTGTGTCTTTTTTTTTTTTTTTTGCTTTTAGTTTTTAATTTGAAACATTCTCTCCTGTCGTGATTTTTTTTAAAAAAGAAAAAGAAAAAAAAAGGAGAGGATAAATTCATGGGTTGCAGCGCGTATATTGCGTATCCACTTACTTAGAGTTTTGTTTGTTTTTTTAAAAAAAAGTTGTTTAACCCCTTGCCAAAAAAAAAAACCAAAAAAAAAAAAAAAACAGAGGGAGGTTTTTACGCTGGGCTGCCTTGCTGTAATTGCACAGACTTGATATAGCAACGATTATGTTCTAATTCAATTTTCTTAAACTTTAGAGCGCACATCGTTATTTCTCCTTTGTTTTTTTCTTTTTTCTTTTAATCTGAGAGCTGAATCTAGGAGTAAGTGGTGAGATAGCTTATCTACTTTGGATTGCAACCCTCTTTTTTTTGGCAAGCGGTTGCCATCCAAACAAATTTGGGGGATAGCGGCCCTGGCCAGCCAAAATGGGATCTCTGAAAAATGTTGGTCTGCCAAACCACGATTAAGCCTGCATTAATCTACTGATCTGAGTATGTCGAGTACAAAGAGGGGTACTAGAGAGATGGGAATCAGATCAGTTATAAATCACAGTTGCATTTTTTAAAAAAAAACAAAAAACAATAGCCTAAGCTTGTGCAGTTTTCCTTTTTGTGTAGTTTTCCCTTATTGCAGTTCATCACTTTGGTTAACGCACGGATCGGAGACCTGATCAAAACGTGGACTAATTTCGTATGATATCTGAATCTGGGAATTTGACATATGCTTGAGAGAAACCCATTAATCACCACCGGCTTCAAACTTTACTGATTTCAGGCTCATTTTATCCCTGTTTTTATTTGTTTGTTTGTTTGTTTTGATCAGAGAACAGCTCTCAAGAAAAACAAGAACCACCAGTCCGGACTTAAGATTGAAAAACAGAAATGCTTCCATTTTTAAAAACAAAAACAAAACAGCACTTAAAGCAGAATAAATCATCAACCTTCGAATTCGATTCCACCAATGCAGCAGAAACCGTGCAGAATCCCCTTATTCCAGGCCTACTTTTTTTTGCAATCAATGGTAAATAAAGAGCAAGCTCTTTGAAGCCTTAGAATGACACTTTTGGCAGTCCTCTTTTATTATGTTTCCGATTCCCCTAGGAGGAAATCTCTTTTTTAAAACATAAAAGATAACCTTTTTAAAAAATAAAAATAACAGTCGGTTCGGTTGGATCTCTCAAAACCAGAGTTAAGTGCACTTTTCAAAGTCACACCGGATTTTTCTGTAGAGCTCGTCCCGAATTGGCGGAGCCAGAATTAAAGGATAAAATGCAATATGAAAAACTGCACGTTTTTAGCTATCTGCTTAGCTCCTTCAAGCTTCCCCATGCCAACTCTTCAAAAAATGGCTGCTCTGTGTATTTGTGTGTCTGTGTTATGTATGAAGAGACAATTACTAGTGTGAAAACAAGTTACTCCCACCCAGCCCCACCCCAAATCTATATTTTTAATTGCGGCTGTCATCCAAAACTTTTTCTCATCGGGAACCACAGTGTAAAAAACTCCCACGACGAATTGCCTCAAAGGCATGGCGGCTTGGGATGTAAATTCTTCCCTAAAGGCCATGATTAAAGTGGTTACATAAGAAACATGTATGGAAAGCAACTGAAAGAGGTGGCAAAACTACCACTGGACGTTTTTAGGAAGCGATTGGACAATGGCAGAGGGGTTTCCTGCCTGAGCAGGGGGTAGGACTAGATGACCTCCAAGGTCCCTTCCCTTCAACTCTGTTATCCTGCGTTCCCTATCCACGCCCCCACACAAGCAGACAAGAGTTACACTTCTAAATACCCACCAATTTCAAAAGAAGCTTCACCCCCCCCCAAAATCGCAAATCCATCCGCGACCTTCCCCTTGCCGCAGAACCGGCCAATACTTATCGTGATCGTGCCTTGCGACGGTTCGGTGGCTGGACTTGGGGATCCTTCAACGTGGTGCCCTCCGGAGGCGGAGGGACGCCAATCCCCACAAGGCCCGACCCGGTGCCTCCGTCAGGTCAGCTGGGCAAAGCGGGCAGGGAGTTGACCGCCCGTCAGCTCCCATCCCAGAGACAGTGCCTCCCACTGCCAGTGGGGCCTTGAAGGCGACGTGGGTAACCCGGTTTCCGCGTGGGCCTTTTGTATAGAAACCTTTCCTTCTTACGTGTTAAATTTTGTGTTTTTTTGGCTTGGCCGGCGAGGAGAGGAAACCCGGGTGCCCGTTAAAAAGTGCTCTTTTTGCTTGGCTGGCTCTTGACCAAAGATCATGTGCCTTGATATCTCCCCAAAGCCGAGCCATTAGCTGCCTCCTGTAATTGTTCTTTCCAATAGGGTCAGTTCCTCGCTTTCTTATGATCCAAAGGTCCTGGGTTTTGCTTGTCTCGTCCTGGTGGGCTTTGCAGACACCAGCCAAGAAAGCCAGACTAAAGCTTGGTCTGATCTATGATTTTTTTTATGAGCGGCCCCGTATCTCCAGCGCAGAAATTAGCCGGATCGTAAATCACCCGAACTGGGACATCTAAGTAATAACCTTACTCACCATCGGGGCCCTGTCCGTGACCCTGAATAAGGAAGAGCTGTTCTGGGCCCTGGATCCAGGGTCTGGACACGTAGATCACGAAAACCTAGATTTGGTAACAGCTTTGTTCTTTAGGTCATCTGTCTTGGAAATTCTCAGGATTCATAATAAAGTGTCTATTCTATTCTATTCTATTCTATTCTGTTCTATTCTGTTCTATTCTACTATTCTATTCTATATTCTATTCTATTATGTATTCTATTCTGTTCTGTTCTGTTATTCTATTCTATTCTATTCTATTCTATTCTATTCTATATTCTATTCTATTCTATTCTATATTCTATTCTGTATTCTATTCTATTCTATTCTATTCTGTTATTCTATTGTATTCTATTCTATTCTGTTCTATTCTACTATTCTATTCTATATTCTATTCTATTATGTACTATTCTATTCTATTCTATATTCTATTCTGTATTCTATTGTATTCTATTGTATTCTGTTATTCTATTGTATTCTATTCTGTTCTATTCTACTATTCTATTCTATATTCTATTCTATTATGTACTATTCTATTCTATTCTATTCTATTCTATTCTATTCTATTCTATTCTATTCTACTCTATTCTATTCTGTATTCTATTCTGTTCTGTTCTATTCTATATTCTGTATTCTATTCTATTCTATTCTATTCTATTCTATTCTATTCTATTCTATTCTATTGCTTTTCCAGCTTAATGGGTTTTTTTTTCTTTGAAAATGCTAACCTTCTCATCTAAGAAGCTTCTTCAGTTTTGAGCCAGCTTCTTGGAATAGGGCCAGTCAAGGCACTTTAAATGGTGCATTTGAATTCAGATGGAAGGAGAGGAAAAAAAAATCTCTCCCCCCCCCCCCCCCAGCACGGAGGACTTAAAAGCTTGGCCGCAAATATCTTGTGGATATGAAAGTTGATTTTTCTTGTCAAAGCTCGCTCTGTTTCCTCGTCTTCCCCTCCCAGAATTCCCTCTTCCCGGGCTCTTTAACACAGTCAAGGATACGACCTGCGGGGTGGGGGGGGAACTCAGATATCCGCCCCCCCCCAAAAGCTGAACCGTGAATTCGTGCATTCATGCTGCAGTTTGGAGGGCCCGTTTTCAAAGCTCGGAGACCCCCTCCAGAACGATCTGCTGCCAAAGGGCAGCTCCGGTGGGTTAACCACAGATGCCACCCCCAAACACTGATGCTATTTATGCCGCCAATGCGCCCCGGCTTCGTAGGCATCCTGGCTTGGATCCAAGGGGGTCTTCCTAGCTACATCCCACCCTCAAAAGAGTGGAGGGGGGGTATCGTGGAGGATCTGGCCCTGGGCTTTTGAAGGCTCGCCTGGATGGAGCCACTGGGAGCCCCCCCCCCCATACAGGTCGTTCTCAACTTATAACATTTTGTTTGTTCGCTTAACGAACCTCTCAGTTAAAAACAGTAAGTTTGGGCTCCGTTGTGGTCGTACGTTGAGGACTACCTGTATCTTAAATGAGTTAGACACAGGCGATCCTCAACTTACGACTGCAATCGAGCTCGCAATGTCTGTCACTAAGCGAGACGTTTACTTAACAACCGTGGACGAGAAAGGTTGTAAAATGGGGCAAAACTTCATTAACCACGCTGGTCTCGCTTAGCCACAAGAATGTCGGGCTCCGTTGTGGTCATAAAGTGAGGACTGCCTGTATCATAAGGGTCATCTATTTGAATTTATATATATATCAGAATAGAGCTGGAAGGGACCTTGGAGGTCTTCTAGTCCAACCCCCTGCTGAAGGTAGGAGATTCTATACCATTTCAATCAATCAATCAATCAATCAATCAATCAATCAGAATAGAGCTAGAAGGGGCCTTGGAGGTCTTCTAGTCCAACCCCCTGCTCAAGCAGCAGACCCTAAACCATTTCAATCAATCAATCAATCAATCAATCAGAATAGAGCTAGAAGGGGCCTTGGAGATCTTCTAGTCCATCCCCCTGCTCAAGCAGCAGACCCTATATCACTTCACTTAATATAAGGGTTTTCCCTGCTTATTCTCCGTCCTGATCCTGGTTATAGCTGATGAATCTTTCCAGGATCTCTGTAACAGCTTTTAAACCTTACATTGCCCGCGGTTCATGGCCTACGTCTGCCTGCTTAAGAGAGACTTGTTTTAACGCTGTGGATGTTATTTAGAGAAGGATTAAATTCCAACAGCTTTATGGGTGCTAATAAACGTCTCTTATTATTACCGGCATTTCAATATTAAAAAAAAACAAAAACCCTCACACAGGTACTTTTCTTCCAACTATGCAGATTTGATTGATTAGCCTGTGCCTGTAACACAGTGGCTGATTTTACACTCCGATGGGCACTAAATCTTTCATTAAGATTTAACACCCGGCATTTTTTGCCCAGACAGGAAAAAGTCCATGGCCGTCGGAAAGGAAAGTGAAGGGAAGATGTGTTTTCACCAAAAATGCAGTGGACGGAAAAAAGGAAGGAAATGGATGGACGGATGGATGGATGGATGGATGGATAGATAGATAGATAGATAGATAGATAGATATTAAATTTTCAACACAACTTGAGTTTTACTCTTCTTGGGCTGGCTTGGGAGTGTCGACAAAACTAGCCAAATTTCCCATCGGAGGGGATACAATCTTAGAGCTAAGAGCTGGGTGCCCCTTCAAAGCAACTGAGCAGAGTTCGGTTCCTGAAAGAGCCAGATAATTCTTTGAAATATTTCCCCTGAGCAAAGCGGGGGATACAGAAGCATGCAGCCCGACAGAGCTGCTGGCCACCATCAAGTACATCTTGATAAATGGCCGGTTCGGAGGGCTGTCATGCTGGCCCCAGGGGGAAAGAGTGTGTGTGTGGGGTTGTCTTTCTCCAAAGGGTTTATTACCAACCTGTGGCCAAAACGGTGATCAATCACCTTGATCCAAGGTGGCAAACCGACCCGATGCAGAAGAAGATGGCCAGGGCTCGGATGAGATTAAATTGACAAATGATAGGGAGGAGAACTGGAGGGGGGGGTCTTTGGGGAGAGGAAGGGTAGGGCCACCAGCACACTGATTGGCGGTCCGTAACATGGCTGTGATGGGGGGGGGGAGTTTCTGCACGGACTCCATGTGTCGCCTTGGGGCGAGATGGGGCAAATAAATTTAATAAATAACAATAATCACCATAAGTCCACTGCAAAATTGCTGTACTCACAACGGCTTACATCTTTCGATGCTAACTCTAACACTGTCCAACATCAACATCTGCACATCCCAGGTCCTTGGGAAGGATTCAAGAGATGGATAAAAATGCCAAATCCACTGAAAATCCTCGCATCATCCAGCTACTAATGGTGGCTGCGAGCGTACAAATGGCGTCCTGGAGCAGTAGTACCTCAGATATTATATTAATTACCGACAAGACATTCATTACCAACAAGAAAGTTGGATGGACTGCCTCCCTTCTGCAGAGGTCGCCTACCACAACTCAGTACACAGTAGCACCGGACTCGCCCCATTTAAAGTGGCCATGGGAGAACACTTTGTGTCTGTCCCTGAATTACCTCAGGCTACCCCAGTGACTCCATTGCTGAAGGATTGGGTTGCTCAATTACGGAACACCTGGCCAGTGGTGAGAAAAGCTTTGGATGAAGCCTCTTCCTCCTCCTCCTCCTCCTCCTCCTCCTCCTCCTCCTCCTCCTCCTCCTCCTCCTCCTCCTATGATCCTGGGGATGCTGCAACAATCGTTAAGTGTGTAAAATGGTCGTAAGTCGCTTTTTTCAGTGCCGTGGTAACCTTGAACAGTTGTAACGGTTGTAACTCAAGCGCTATCTTTATATGGATGGCTTGGTCCCCATTTTGCAGGTAGACTGGGGTCACTTCTGTTTCTCAGACCCACTCGGGAATCTTTTAGAATTTTTGCATTACGGGCCCTGCTGGAGCCCACATTCCGTTGTTATAATAAGCAGTCATATTTCTTGTTATGAAACTCCAAGGTATTTAAGAGGTGCACCGCTGAGACAGTACTTCACTCGACGTATTTACCGAGGACGTCTAAATACGTTCGTATGGATATGCATTGAAAGGTTAAAGAGATCTAAATTGTCACAATGGCAGGGGAGCTGGTTTAATGGGACCGGATGCCGACTCTCGAGGGCGCGGGGAAAATGCAAGCACCGCGGCGCCACGACGCCAGGCAAACTCCTCCGACTTGCATTGTTGGTGTTGGTTCACACACACTCCCTGCCCCGTTCGGTTTTAAGTGGCAGGATCCATTTCATGGAACCGCAAAGCTGCAGTGCGGAGATGGGGCTGCGGTCGGTTACCCAGGGAAGCCTTGGGGTTGGGCCTTCCTGGAGACCGTAATCCCCTGTTTAACAACGGAGGGTGGGAAGGAAAGGAACCAACCTAGAACTAAGGAAAAATTTCCTATCACTGAGAACAATTAATCAGCCTCCAGAAGTTGTGGGGGCTCCATCACTGGAAGGTTTTTTTTTAAAGAAGAGACTGGACAACCATTTGTCGGTAATGGTCTAGCTAGGGTCTCCTTCCTGAGCAGGGGGTTGGGCTAGAAGACCTCCGAGGCCCCTTCCGACTCGGTGATTCTGCGATTCTTTCCTAACGGCCACCGGTTTTGCAGATTGTCACCTTCGGTGTTTTTCTAGAGATAGATAGTTTTTTCCCCTCTGTAATAATCCCGCAGCTAAGATGCTAGGTTTCTTGTTGGCTAAAATCGACATGACATGACTTAGAAGGCAGGTGTTATTCTAATTAGCTATTGTTGGGCTATCAAAAGTCAGAGTTGATTAAAGCTCCTAAGCACAAGTGCCGTATTTTATTTCAAAGAATATTGCAAACTCCATGCTGAGGCCTTTTCAGATGGGCTTACCTTCTGGGGTCGGTTAAGAGCCCATGCCAGCAGTAATAAAAACTCAAATCTGCATAAACCTTTGGGGTTTTTTTTAATTCAAGCAGAGTCATTTCATTAGAAATATGTTACTTTATGAAATTGGGCTTGCCAGCAAGGGGGGAGAGAGAGGGGGAAAAAAAACCACCCTGATTTCTTAAGAAATGTGAATGGCATCTCTTTAGTGATTAAACCGAGATTAATGGAAGCTCCCACTGGTGGCTGTAAGTCCATTTTATTGCTAATTCATTTAGCTACTATTTCAGATGTACTTGATGAAAATCACCTGCTAGGATGCCGTGTTTTGGCAAGGGAGGATAGCCATTATGGTTGAAATTCCAAATAGATTTCTTTTCTCTCTCTCTCTCTCTCTTTTTTTTTTTGATGATTATGAAGGAAGCTTTGAAAAGTGTCTTGCATTAGGCAGTCTGCTCGGGGACATATTGTTTAATGTGTTCAATTAGTTAAAAAAAAATAAAGACATGCGTCAGAGATGAAATATTCATGGGGCTGTGGTTTGCCTTTTGCCCCCCAGTTGCGATGCTAGAATATGTTGAATTTCCCCCTTTTTGGGGGGGGGAGGGAGATGAGTTTACATTTGGAGCTGAGGCCTACAAGGGATTTATTGCAGGAGTAAACGTAGGAGATATGAGTAAGGAGAAGAAAACGCCTTTTTAAATTTGAAATTAACGAAATTAAGCTAGGTTGGTTTGACGTCGCGCGACTCCTGTTGGTGCATTTCACGTTTTTATTTCGAGTCACGGAACGAGACAGAGCATCGGTGGTGCCAAATAATAAGAATAATTTGATTGATTGATTGATTGATTTTTGACACAATTCTGCAATTCTGTTCCAAACAATGACTAGATTTAATCTTCCCCAATATGAATGATATCCAGCAGCATGGACTTCAAATCCCAGAATCCCACAGCCAGAGAACTCTGGCAGTTGAAGTCCACACCTTTTCAGGTTGCTAAGGTTGAGAAACACTATCATAGCCGTTTCACCAAAGTGAAGCCCTGAGGCAAGGACTTGATGTGAAGCTCTCGGCTGAAGCCAGACTAGAAAGCCTGGTCCTATCCTGAAGAATTACAGGGAAGCCACAAAACCAATATGGAGATGAAAGCCAAAGAACCAAGCCATAAAATAAATCCAGACAGAAAAAAAAAACAGAGAAAAACATTTGGAACACCTGCAGGAAATCAACATCTCCACTTCACTTCCCGGAGGTGTTCCAATTGCTTTCTTTGCGCAAGTTAGCAAACCAGAGCAGTTGATAAAAGCAGAAGAAGACCACGAGAAACGTCTTATTGAGATTATTTGCCCGTTGTCTGCACTCCAAGAACTTTAAATCAGGAAATATACTTAAGTTCCCTGAAACTAGAGAAGGGCAGAAGGAATAAATAGTATAGGCTCTCCTGCTTGAACAGAAGACCTCCAAGTTCCCCTTCCAGCTCTATTCTGGTTGATTGATTGTTTGATTGATTGATTGAAATAGTGTAGGGTCTCCTGCCTGAGCAGGGGGTGGGACTAGAAGACCTCCAAGTTCCTTTCCAGCTCTATTCTGATTGATTGATTGAAATGATCTAGGGTCTCCTGCTTGAACAGGAGGTTGGACTAGAAGACCTCCAAGGTTCCTTCCACCTTTGCCCTGTTTTTGCCCTGTCTGCTGCAGAGTATACTTTGAAACAGAAGACATTGGACATAAGGAAAACTAAAGGGAATTAAATTGGTTGACAGTTCTAAAGCGGAACCGTTTAGCGTCTTCTATGCGGTATTTCCAAAGAATCAAAGAAAAACAGGGAAGAAAAAGATATTTCTTGGCTAGGTCGAAATATACTTTTTCGTATGCGTTATGTGCATGTCTTCACTTATTGGTAAAACAGCACACCCACACAAACAGCCACACACACACACACACACACACACACACACACAAGATATAAAACCCAGCTAACTAAGTTTCGCTACCAAGGTTTTTCCCACAACGAGAGCCGAGTCGGATCTTCGCGGATTTCGTAGGAACTGGGAGCACCCAGCAATTTTTTTTAAACAAAAAAATAAAAAAAAGGAAAGAAATTAAATCTTTTCCCTTTCCTGCACAACTTCCCATTCTCGGTGTCGGCAATGGATTAAGAAAATGAATTTATTTTTTTCTTCCAAAGTCCCATTTTGGTGCCGGTGGGCTCCCCGTAAAATTTCTCCCGCCTTTCCGGTCTTGCAATGCCCTTGTTTTACAGGCCCTTTAAAAGGACGTGTTAATTATGTTGCCACTGCTGTAATTTCTCCCTGTAGTCCATTAATTAAGAGGTCACAATCTGAAAGCATGTTTACCCAATAAGCCTTCTTTTTTAATTATCTTAATTGCTCCCCCACGCCCCCCACCCCTGGCCTTTTCCTGCTTCCCTGGCTGAACTAGCAAACAAAGATTAAAAATAAATATATTTTTTTTTTTAAAAAAAAACACACCTTACGAGAACAGGTTTGTTAAATGTCGGGAAAATAGATGCCACGCCTCCTTGCTATCGATAGAAAAATACATTTTCAACGGAAGAACAATAGACAGTTTACGGAGACTATAAATTGCAACAACAACAACAATAATAAGTCCAATTTGGAATATGTCTAAAAGTTAGGAGAGCAAGGACAGAAATGCAGAAAACGTGAAGAGGGTTGATTTCAGATGAATGCGACTGGCGGATGATTTTTTTTTTAAAAAATTGGATTTCTATGGTTTCGCGAGCCACACCACATGTGAGAACGCGAATAATTATTTAATAAATGTTTAGTATTTAATCATGCAGCCTCTGGGAATTGCGAAACTTTGCAAAATTCAGGAATTATCACATCTTTGGCTTTCCAGTACAGGGCAAAAATTCAAATCTGGTAACCTATCGAAAGCACCCAATTTTCCTTTTTGGCAGTAAATCTCATATAGTAGTAGTAGTAGTAGTATTAGTAGTAGTAATAGTAGTAGTAGTAGTAGTAGTAGTAGTAGTAGTAATAATAATAATAATAATAGTACATTTCTTTATGGCTCAAAGACCTAGGTCTGCTCTGAAATTGGGCGCGAGAGACGGCGGTTTAACGAATAAAATAAATATCATTAGCTAATAAGTTAAATAAGGAAGCAAAATAAAGGAAGTGACTTAACAACCCCTCTGACGAAAATGGGGCAGGCCGACAAACTATGGTTTGATTTGCTTTGGTTTTTCTTAATTCCCCCCCCCCCTTGTAATAAAGGAGAGGCTTGGCTCAAATTAGCCTTCTCGGGAGCTGTCTAATATCAAAGCAAAATTAATTAATTAGAAGCCACTTAGGAAGCTGTGATGGGTGTCTGGGAAGGAAAACAGGGGTTTTCCCCCTCCCCTCCCCTCCCCAGCCATGCAAATTGTTTTTTTCCTGATGGATTACAGATGGGTGTTTAACAGTTCATTTGGCCGGTGTTTATCAATGGGGTCCGCGGCAGCCTCGCACCCAGAGCTTCCTGGAACTTACAAGAGCCTTTAATACGGATTAAAGGGTCAGAGGCCTGGCCTGGCGCAAAATCCCAACTTTATTAACTTCTCCGTGTCAGCTTGAAACGGAAAGAGGGTTTCTTCCCCCACCCCAATTCCTGTTCGGGTCCCGCCTTGATTGCTATTAAAATATTTCCTGATACGGGAAATTCTGTAATTCTATTCTATTCTATTCTATTCTATTCTATTCTATTCTATTCTATTCTATTCTGTTCTATTCTATTCTATAATTCTATATAATTCTATTCTATTCTATTCTATTCTATTCTATTCTATTCTATTCTATTCTATTCTATTATGTAATTCTAATCCATTCCATTCCATTCTATTCCATTCCATTCCATTCCATTCTATAATTCTATTCTATTCTATTCTATTCTATTCTATTCTATTCTATTCTATTCTATTCTATTCTATTCTATTCTATTCTATTCTATTCCATTCCATCCCATTCCAGCCCACAAGGGCCTTCCTTCCTTCCTTAGGACGCTCCTGGTTTTCCAAAAGAGTCACTCCCCCCTCCCCCCCACACGCACCTGACATCTTCAGAAACCCGCTTATCTAAATCTTTATTTAGTCTTTCCCCAAGTGCACACCTCTTATCCAGTTAACCAGATAGCCTTCCCTCGCCCGAGTTGACGAAATTAGGTCATAAAATCAGGGCTTATTATTCAATGGCTGGAGCTGCACCTGGCAGATGCCTGACCGGTCGCCAGGTCCTGAAAACCTGTGCAACTAAAGCCTGTTTTTTTCTTGGAATGGCTAAGATTTATGCCATCCAGGCACTAGGGCGCTGCCTTCTGCAAAATTCGTCAATTTGAAGCATCCATCAGGGTGGCATTTCTCAACTTCGGCGCCTGGAAGAAGGGTGGACTTCAACTCCCAGAATACCCCAGCCAGCAAGTTGTGTTTTCAAATGGGAGCTTCCATAGCAAGCCAATGAAATTGCTTCCTGCTTGAGCAAGGGGGGGTTGGACTAGAAGACCTCAGAGGTCTCTTCTGGCTCTATTCAGACTGATTGGTTGAAATGGAATATGGTCTCCTGCTTGAGCAGGGGGGGCTGGACTAGAAGACCTCTGAGATCCCTTTCAACTCTGCAGTTCTGTATTCTGCCCCTCTCTTTATTTTCCCATGCCCGTCCCTGCCCTACCGTAAAAAAGGGAGAGGGAAAAAAATGTCACACACACACACACACACACACACACACACACACACACACACAGAGCCCAGGCCTTTCTCCTGCCTCCTGCCATTGCTCCGTTTCTAGGTAGGGACCTGCGATGGGTGGAAAACACCCTTTTAACCGCCCCGACGACATTTTTCTCCCCCGATAAGCCGGCCAATTAATAATCGTGGTTTGAAAAGGGCCGAGGAGGTGAGAAAGCAAAGCCTTGGGCAAGGCATATTTGCACAGCGTTAAGAGTCTCTTTTCACCTGATCAGGTAAACAGAGCTATTTGTCCACCTCTGGGACTCTTGAACGCCACGGCCCAGCCTCGCTAGCCCTCACCCCCCCCCTCCCCTTCCCCAGCCACCCAAAGCCACTTATCGTAATTCTGGACTTTCATATCTTGGGAAAGGGACAAAGGGTTCCCCCCTTCCCAGCAGGGTTTAATTTTCCTCTGGAATGCTGGGAGATTGGAGTGCCCCCCCCCGATTATCAGTGTGTGTGTGTGTGTGTGTGTGTGAGGTGGCTTCCATCTGGACTGTGTAGGGAAAGTCAGAATGATGGCCCCCAAGCCAGAAAAACAGAAGTCCCAAAGACCTCCAACTCTATTCTGATTGATTGATTGATTGATTGATTGATTGATATGGTCTACTGCTTGAGCAGGGGGTTGGACTAGATGACCTCTAAGGTCCCTTCCATATCTATTGAATGAATGAATGAATGAATGAACCTTTATTATCGAAGTACAACATGTATACAGTGAGATTGGCTGAGCCAATTCTGATTGATTGATTGATTAATATGGTCTAGGGTCTCCTGCTATAGCAGGGGGCTGGACTAGAAGACCTCCAAGGTCCCTTCCAGCTCTATTGAATGAATGAATGAATGAACCTTTATTATCAAAGTATAACATGTAATGCAGTGAGATTGGCTGAGCCAATTCTGATTGATTGATTGATTGATTAATATGGTCTAGGGTCTCCTGCTATAGCAGGGGGCTGGACTAGAAGACCTCTAAGGTCCCTTCCATCTCTATTGAATGAATGAATGAATGAATGAACGAACGAACCTTTATTATCAAAGTATAACATGTAATACAGTGAGATTGGCTGAGCCAATTCTGATTGATTGATTGATTGATAGATAGATATGGTCTAGGGTTTCCTGCTTGAGCAAGGGGCTGGACTAGAAGACCTCCAAGGTCCCTCCCGACTCCGGTCTTCTCTAATTCTGGTCTACCCCGCAGGGTTGTTGTGTTGATCGGAAAGAGGGGTGTGTGTGAGCTAATGCGAGCTGGGTTTTTCTGGCGTAGGGGAGGGGGGCAGGGGGGGAGTCTTCCCAAGTGATCTCTCCCTCTGAACTGTGTCCCGTATTGTCAGCTGTCATTTAAGGTTGGTCAAAGGATGTCAGGAAGGCCAAAAGGCCGATGACAGAAGGATTCCTTTCCCATCCTTCCTGAGGTCGATTTGGACTCCAGACAGGACCGGATGGGCTTTGGATGGGGGTCAGCTGGCCAGCCAGGCGCTCCTTGGGCGGGGGGGGGGTTCTGGCCATTTGAAACGAGACGAGGTCAGGAAGCTTGGGGACCCCTTCCGAGTCACCGGGAAAACGGTGGCTATCAACGCCAGACGGAGCGCACCTCGTCTTAATTTTAAGGGGAAAGCTAGCCTATTCAACACGAAAAATCACGCTGGGGCGGGCGTGGGTCCAGGTTTGAAAAGTGTGAGTTTGGAGGGGGGGGGTTTCCTTTCAAAGAAATCAGAGCAGAGGGTTTGGGGCTTGACCTGCTTAGGGGAAGGAAAAGACAGGGCGTTTTTATTCAGAGAGAGACCGTGTATGAACTGATGATAGGAAACAGCACTTAAGAAGACGGAAGGAAAGCCCAGTTTTTTTTTGTTTTTTTTTTTTTTGCTTTGGGGGACGAATCAGTCAATGCTGCCATTTTCAACTATTCAGGAGGGCTCTGGGCGGGTTTGCGTTTAAACATCCGTTGAAAGACCCGAAGAGAAAGAGCAAGCAAAAGACGCCAGCTGAATAGCAGAATAACAAGACTCGGATGGGACCTTGGAGGTCTTCTAGTCCATCCCCCTGCTCAGGCAGGAAACCCTAAACCATTTCAATACATCTATCTATCTATCTATCTATCTATCTATCTATCTATCTATCTGTCTTCCTTTCTTCCTTCCTTCCTCCGCCCCTCCCTTCCTTCCCTTCCTCCCTCCATCCCTCCCCCCTTTATCATCTATCTATCTATCTATCTATCTATCTATCTATCTATCTATCTATCTATCTGTCTTCCTTTCTTCCTTCCTTCCTCCGCCCCTCCCTTCCTTCCCTTCCTCCCTCCATCCCTCCCCCCTTTATCATCTATCTATCTATCTATCTATCTATCTATCTATCTATCTATCTATCTATCCATCAGAATAGAGCTGGAAGGGACCTTGGAGGTCTTCTAGTCCAAAAACGAAAAACGTGGAATTCTCCACCACAAGATGGAGCTAACCAGGATTGGAAGAAAACCGAACAGATCCACATGTTCAAGGAGGGAGCTGACAAATGGTCCTTTCAAAACTTTTGGTCTACTTTTAAATTGTTGTGTCGCCCTGCCTGTGCAGTAGCAGAGATGGAACCCATCTATTGTTTTGTTTTGTTTGTTTGTTTGTTTTCCGCTCTGTTTCTCAACCGTGGCAACTTTTAAGATGTGCGGACTTCAACTCCCAGAATGCCTCAGGCCTGGGGAATTCTGGGGGTTGAAGTCCACACATCTTAAACGTTGCCATGGTTGGGGTGGGAAAAAAGGGCTCTAGGGCAACACCAGGCAGAGGGGTAAAAACTGCACGAGGCACCGGGATTATTTTTTGACCTACCCACTCTGCAAAATAACCCACAAGTTGACTTTATTTATTTATTTTTAAAACAACAACAAAAATCTCAGTTAAATTGCAACCTCAAGGAAAGCATCTCGGCTTCACCCCAACGGGGAACACCGGTGTAAATTTAAGGCACAACTTTGCAAGAAAGAAAGGAAGGAAGGAAGGAAGGAAGGAAGGAAGGAAAGAAAGAAAGAAAGAAAGAAAGAAAGAAAGAAAGAAAGAAAGAAAGACCAAACGTTGGGCATTTCGTGCCCAGCGTCCTGCCTTGGCGTCCTCTGTTCCCCCCCCCCCCCGCGCCAGCAAAAAAACTAAGGATGCAAAAACTTCTCAGAGGTACTTAGTTGCCATGGCAACCTGAGCTGACCTCCTCATTATTGTTCTCAAGAGCGAGAGCTGACTTTGCTATATGTTCATTCACTGAATTAATAGACTTCTCGCTCTTTGATTAAGGGCCGGGGCTTGTAATGAAAGAGAAGGAGGAGGAGGAGGAGGAGGAGTGGAAAAGAAATGTTTTTTTTAAAGAAAAGAGAGAGAGAGAGAGAGAGAGAGAGAGAGAGAGAGAGAGAGAGAGAGAGAGAGAGAGAGAGAGAGAGAGAGAGAGAGAGAGAGAGAGAGACGGTCTCAAACAACTGTCCAGCTTTTTTGTTGCAGGATTTATGGAGCTGAAGTGAGCCGATTCAAAAGGAAGATTATAAGGACCGACTCAAAGCTGTTTCTTGCTTTGGTTTTATAGAAACAAAGCTTAAGGGAAGGAATAACCGAACAACAAGAGTTGGAAGGGACCATGGAGGTCTCCTAGTCTAACCCCCTGCTCAAGCAGGAGACCTTATATCATTTCAAACAAAATTTTCTTCCATGATAACTGAATTCCCCCCCCCCCCCGCATAGCCTAATATTCCATGTTGTCTGTGATTCTTTGAGGCTAAATACTCTATGATAGGTAGGTAGGTAGGTAGGTAGGTAGATGGATAGATGGATGGATGGATGGATGGATGGATGGATGGATGGTTGGATGGATGGATGGATGGATAGATGGATGGAGATAGAGATAGAGAGATAGATGGCTGGCTGGATAATAGAGATAGAGAGATAGAGATAGATAAATAGATAATAAATATAGAGAGCTAAAAATAGAGCGATGAATAGATGGATTGATAATAGAATAGAGAGCCAAAGGTAGAAATAGATAGATAGATAGATAGATAGATAGATAGATAGATAGATAGATAGATAGATAGACAGACAGACAGATAGATCACCTTTGTTGTCATTTTTTTTTTTACTGTGGGCACACAAATAAAAAAAGAAAATATTTATAAAGAAATGCTTCCAGGTCTTCTGAAGATCCCAGAAATGGTGTTTTATTGGCCTCCTGCGTTTCTGCCATGTATTATAAGCTTCCTGGGGGGGGGGGGAAGAGATTCACACAGCGCTCCCTCGTCCAGCCCAGGTTAGCATTAAACCAGCTTAACAAGCTTAGACTTGCTTTGTCCTTAACTGACCAGCTAAGAGTGAAATTCTCTGGACAACAGAAGCTGGAAATGAAAGGATTAAGAGCCAGAAGATTAGAAATGAACCTGGGGTAGAGCGGTAAGGAGTTGTTGTTTTCCCCCAGCTAACTTTTTTTATTTTTTATTACGAAAAGGCAAAGGTTTCATGAGTTCATTTCCTCAGGTACATAGGATGGGGGGGGGGAATATTTTGTGAAACCCTTCTGCCCTTGAATAAAAGTTGTGAATTGGACAAGAGGCTATGAGTCTTCCTGGAAATTTTTGCGGTCCGCCCCTCTTGTCTTGGAGAAGGAGTTGAATATAAGAAAAGGGGCTGAAAAATCAGGCTGAGGTCCCGTGTGGAAGCCTTGAAATGCTGTTTGCCTGGACTATTACAGTTTAGACTTCCCCTTCTCTTCCTTCTTCCTTTCCGCCTGCTTCTTTTCCTCTCCTTCTCTTCTTCCTTCATTTCCTTCCTCCCTCCTTTTTCACTTTTTATTTCCCTTCCTTCCTGACTCTATTTTTTCCTCCCTTCTTCCCTCCTTCCCTGCTTTCCTTCCTTTCTTCTTTTTTTTCTCCTTCCTTCCTTCCCTCCTTCTCTATCACTCCTTCCCTTTCCTTTCTTCCCTTCCCCCTTTCCTTCCCTTCCTTTTCCTTCCCTCTTCCTTCTTTCCTTTCCTTTCCCTTCCCTCTTCCTCCTTTCCTTTCCTTTCCTTTCCATTCCTTTCCTTTCCCTCTTCCTCCCTTCCTTCCCTTCCCTTCCCCCCTTCCTCTTTCCCCTTTCCTCCAACTTACCTGCAGGCTTTCAAAGGCAGCCAGGAATGACACAAACACACCTTGGAAGCCCGTGAAAGCAACCGGCTAGGGAATTGGCCTGTCATTTGGGTCTGTGCTGGGAAAGGATGGAGCTGCTCGGCTTAAAAAGGACCAGACAAATGGCGTGTTCATAAACCTGTGTCCATCGTGTTATTATAAACCTCCGGAAAGGCCTTTAGGCCATGTGGCCGGCAGTAATTGCTCCACAAAAGACAGTTAACAGTTTCCCCGGCTCTTCCCTAACTGCCTTCCTGACTTATTGAAGTTTGATTTTTTTTTTCATTCTCCTCTGCTGCCATTCATCAAGGGCAAGGACCCCGCTGGACCTTTCCTGCCTCCAAATGTAGCTGGAGGCTCTTTCGGATGGTCTGATCCTCCCGCCGGCTCTCCGTTCCTTCCCATTGGGCCCAGCTAGGTTTATAATGTCCCCATAGCGGTGTTTCACAAATTATCATAATTCTCCATCAATCATCTCCCTTGGAACAATGGCTCCCCCAAGTATCAGATGGCTGGGATGACCTACAGACGGAGGGAGGAGGAAGAAGACCGTGGGGCTCGGGTGAGGTAAATAGAACGAGATTTATGGGTTCCGGATATTTTTTTTTTTTCCAATGGCAAAAATTGGACGGATTTTGGATTTATCTTTCGTGGCGTTGCCAAGGTGTAGTTGGTAAGGACTGCCTGAACTGAGGCCAAGGGGAGAGAGAAACAGTACGAACACACACACACACACGCAAAAAGGAAAACAAAAAAACCTGTTTCAGGATTATAGGAAGTCGTGCTAATTTTCTGTAAGTGCAATTCTGAGGGTGCTACTTAGGAAAGAAAAAAGAATAAGGACAAAAACGTGGAGCTCGTAATACCTATCCATCATCTATCTCTCTATTCCTGTTGATTTGCCCTTATTAGGGAGACCCTCAATAGAAAAATCAGAAAATAAATCTTGTGTGTGTTTATATTATCTCTCTCTCTCTCTCTCTCTCTCTCTCTCTCTCTCTATCTCTCTATCTCCATCTATCTATCTATCTATCTATCTATCTATCTATCTATCTATCTATCTATCTATCTATCTATCTATCTACCTACCTATCTCTGTCTGTCTGTCTGTCTGTCTACCTATCTACCTATCTCTCTATTTATCTCTATCTATCTATCTATCTATCTATCTATCTATCTATCTATCTATCTATCTATCTACCTACCTACCTACCTACCTACCTACCTATCTATCTATCTACCTACCTACCTACCTACCTATCTCTGTTTGTCTGTCTGTCTACCTATCTACCTATCTATCTCTCTATTTATCTCTCTCTGTCTATCTATCTATCTACCTACCTACCTACCTACCTACCTATCTACCTACCTACCTAACTACCTACCTAACTACCTACCTAACTACCTACTTTCCTTTCTTAGTCTTTTAATTTATTCTTACCAATTGAGATTTTCACCAGAAAAAAAACCACAAAATAAATTTAATCTGATCTGTGTTTCTATCTTCGGTCTACCTATTTCTCTTTATCCCAGTCTTTTGATTTGTTCTCATTAATGAAGACTCCCTAGAAAAAAATCACAAAATAAATCCTTCTCTCTCTCTCTCTCTCTCTCTCTCTCTGTGTGTGTGTGAGTGTGAGTGGAGGCTGATAAGATTGTGACTGAGTTTTAATAACATGGCCCATCTATTTTCCCGGGTCCTTAACATGCCTCTTTATTTGTCCCTAAAGCCCTCTTCAGCCAAAACCCTTTTATTCCAGTCTCTCGGCCTTCTCTCTGGGGAGGTTGGGGTGGACTAAGAGTGATAGATAGATAACTCTATAGATTATCTTTCACAGATGTTTTCTCTCCAGTAGCCCCTGAGGCCATTCCCTCTAAGTAAACAGAGACTGAAAGGGAGGCGAGATATGGGAGAAAGATGTCTCCCCAAATCCCTTTCAGAGGAAGGAGAAAAATAAAATAAAGCAGGTTTTTTTTCTCTCCCCCACCCCACCCCACCCCAGGCCAGCCAGAAAGAGAGTTCCTTTGGGGCTCAAGCATCCCGCCTCGTTTGGTTGGCAGGAAAGTGAAAATACGGGCAAGATCGACTTGCTAACGTGAAAGAATCTCTGCAGATTCCCAGATCCATCAAGGGTGGATTCATCAGCCTCAGCTAGGGACTTCCAAGCTTCAACGGGTCAAGAGAACACGTTCTGCGTTTTTAACCGCTTGTGTAAAGGATAATCCACCAGGGATACACAAAAAGCACAAACACACCCTGCCAGTTCAACAGCCATGGTTTTGCACATGTCCTGGGCTGGACCCTGGACTCTTCTAGGATGGATGTTGTCTCTTTGGTGTGCTCCACCCCTATTTTTCATTCCTTCCCAGGTCTACGGGAACAGTAGCTGCTTCCAAAGGCTTCCCAAGCCATCCAGTTGAACTTTTTAACCCTCCAGTTTTCACCTCCCCGGCCTCTGGTTCTAAAACCCTAAAACCCCTCTGTAAATTTATCACCCCATAAAGTCCTGACAGTGCTTCTTTTACTAAGTGTTTAGGCAGAGTTTTATGTTGTTGGAAGCAAGAAGGATGGGGACTGAGGCAGAGCCATGAAATAGGTAGTACAATAGAATAGAGCTGGAAGGGACCTTGGAGGTCTTCTAGTCCAGCCCCCTGCTCAAGCAGGAGAACCAACACCGTCTCAGTCCAGTCTCTTCTTAAAAATCTCCAGTGATGGAGCACCCATGACTTCTGGTGGCAAGCTGTTCCACTGGTTGATTGTCCTCACTGTCAGGAAGTTTTTCCTTAGTTCCAGGTTGCTTCTCTCTTTGATCAGTTTCCAACCATTGTTTCTCGTCCTGCCCTCTGGTGCTTTGGAGAATAATTTGACCTCCTCTGCCTTGTGGCAGCCCCTCAAATATTGGAACACTGCTATCATGTCTCCCCTATTTCTTCTTTTCTTTAGACTAGCCAAATCCAAGTCCCGCCGTTCTTTGTATGTTTTAGTCTCCAGGCCTTGGATCCTCTTAGTTGCTCTTCTCTGATTTTTTTTTCCAAACTCTCAACATCTTTTTTGTGATAGGGTGACCAAAATTGGCTGCAGTATTCCAGGCGTGGCCTCACTAGGGCTTTTTATAAAGCGGTACTAATACTTTGCGTGATCTTGATTCAAAGTCCAAAATAGGTCCCCAAAACTGGCCTCGTCTCCCGCCCCCCTCCCCAAAAGAGCTTCAGAGCCACAAAAGCCAAAAACTTTCCTTTGGATGTCACGAAAGTAAAAGGGGGTTGGTGAGTTTTTCATGAGCACGAGAGATTCCATCAAATAGCCGAGCGTGCATTTCTCTCGATGGGAAAAATCTAAAGTCCATATATCTCTCGTCTGGAGTAAGAAGCAGTCTCGGCTGGGAGGCACGTTGGATGAGTTATGGAGACGAACAGGGTAAAAAGTTCAGCGTCCCTACAGCTCCATGGAGGATGTCCTTTTCCAATTCGTGCCCCAAATTCAGTTTCTGAAGGGTTAGCTGGGGCTTATGGGCCACCTCTGGGGGAGAAAGGAAAAAAGAGTGCGCTGGGGGTGGAGATGCGTCCCTGCGCACGGCTTTGCAAACTGCTTCCGGAGCCGTTTCATTTTAACTTGGAGAGCTCGGAAAATGTTCCGAGGAAGTAAAGACAGTCACTGTGGCTTTCTATTTCCAAATGGCCATGTTGGGCCAGGGTCAAACCGCTCACTTTGGAGACCCAGAAAAGCAGGTTTTGGCACAGAAATGGAATAACGAGCCACTGGATCCTGAGTATCTTGTGGTTTAGGATATGAACTGTGACGTCTGATAGAAGAGAATAGAATGGTACAGAGTTTCCTGCTTGAGCAGGGGGCTGGACTAGAAGGCCTCCAGGGTTCCTCTCAACACTGCGATGCTGTTATAAGAATGTTTGAAGCTCTGTGCATTGGTGGTGCAGGAAAAGCACCAAGCTCAGAGACCATCAAGGAATTCACAGTCCTCCATTCTCCTCCTCCTCCTCCCATGCATCTGTGGCCTTTTCCGGGCTTCAATGCTTTATTCCGAAGGCCACAGATGCGTGGGAATGCATGGGAAAACCAGGGAAAGCCGAAAAGCCTTTGCCACGGAAGAAAAGTGGATGTTTGTACTTCGGAAATCAGGTGAGAGGACAATCTAGCTTCACCAGACGATCTGAACATGGGTATCACACTGAAAGTGACAGACAGATGTCTCCCCCAATTGACAAGACCGACTCGGATCCCGGAAGAATCTATAAAAGTCGCAAAGAGCGAGGGGACGGTATATATACATTTAATAAATAAACAAATCCAAGTTCAGCCACCTTCAGCAATCACTAAACTGGAAAGGAGACAGCCCTCCAGCGGGCTTGCAAACTAAAATGGTAAAAAATAATAATAATATAATAATTGAAGTCTTCCACCAGCGCCGAAGACTTAAAATCAAGCACTTTTTGGACCCGACCCAGTGTTTCGTCTTACCTTTTTGATGCAGCCGTCTTGCAGGCCCGACTCGGAATCCGTCAGCATTTGCTGGAAGGAGAAGCAGAAAAGGAAAAAAAAAAAAAAGACACCATCAGTTGACAGCTTGGGACGGAGAAGAGATTGTGTAAACTGGGTTTAAATGCAAGCAGGCTACAAAGGGGAGGATTTCAGATCTCAAAATACCCCAGTTTGCACGGAGGCAGGCCCCCTCCGTGTCCGATTTGGGTCTTCCCAGCAGCCCAAAATCGAGGGGGAAAGAGGCATAACATGTCTCTAGAGCTGGAAGGGACGTTGGAGGTCTTCTAGACCAGCCCTGTTTTCAAGCAGGAGACCCTAGACCATTTCAATCAATTGATCAATCAGAATAGAGCTGGGAGGGAATTTGGAGGTCTTCTAGTCCAACCCCCACTCAAGCAGGAGACCCTAGACCATTTCAATCAATCAATCAATCAATCAATCAGAATAGGGCTGGAAGGGACTTCAGAGGTCTTCTAGTCCAACCCCCACTCAAGCAGGAGACCCTAGACCATTTCAATCAATCAATCAATCAATCAATCAATCAATCAATCAATCAGAATAGAGCTGGAAGGGACTTCGGAGGTCTTCTAGTCCATCCCCCACTCAAGCAGGAGACCCTAGACCACTTCAATCAATCAATCAATCAATCAATCAATCAGAATAGAGCTGGAAGGGGACCTTGGAGGTCTTCTAGTCCAACCCCCTGCTCAAGCAAGAGACTGTATCCCATTCTGGACAAATGGCTATTCAGTCTTCTTAGAAAACCTCCAATGATGGAGCACCCACATCTCCTAAATCGTTTGTGATGATCACAGCGGTCAAGGAAACAAATATCTGGACGAAACCAAGAGTGCTGAATTCCATTTTCAGTACAAGCCAGCCTCCCTATTTAAGTTCCCTGTTTAGCCGTGCACATCCATGGCAGCTCAGGCCTTTCCAGACCGATGCAGTTTTCCAGGCCCAGATCAGTCGGCTAAAAAGCGCCACAGAGGAGAGAAAAAAAAAAAAAAACTCCTTCCCCCCCCCCTTCCCTCCTCCAGTGCTTGGAAACCAGAAAGCATTTGGACCGGTTGAGATTTTTTTTTATTTATTATTATTTTTTTTGCAAATCCTCCCCACTTTTGGGAACTAAACATGTCGGGAGACGCCATGTGAATCTTTTTGAAACACAGTTTACAAGTCGGCATGCTCCGTCTGCATTCAGCTCTAATTTGATTACATTCTCCAGACAGGATCACAATGATTTGTGTAAATAGTAATATTACCCATTCATCCCCGTGTGCTCAAATAAATCGTTAGGCCGTGCGTGCGTGCGTGCGTGCGTGCGTATATGTGTGTGTGTGTGTGCGCAAAATCACCAGGAAATACGCAGGGGAAGGCAACTTAAAAAAAAGGGGGGGGGGAGAAAGGGAAGGAAAGGAACAGCAACTACTGCATAAAGTTTGTTTGTAAAAAGTTAATATGAAGAAAGGTCCAGAAATCAAAATGCTTACAGTGATGAGCAAGGCAAGCAATCTCGTTGAACACACAAAGGGAGAAAACTAAGCATGAGAAGGACAACCTTTAAACCAGTTTTAATCAGGGTGTGTTGAATAAGCCACCATGGTTCAAACACAAAGCCACAATAGCTGGGTTTCTCCACCGGACTTGAGTTTGTTTTCAGCCCTGCTTTGTCAAATGGATGGAAATATTTTTGACATCTTCTGATGAGTGAAGTCAAGAGGCGAAGCCCGACTCAAAATTAACAACGGCGTTACTTGTTTAACGACTACCCGGGTTCGCTTAACTAGAAAGGTGACTAGAAAGGTGGTGAAACGGGGCAAAAGGTCTCTTAACAAACGTCTCACTTAGCTACTGAAATTTTGTTTGTAAGTCAAGGACTACGTGGGTAAGGACCCCTGTCCTGAGCAAGGGGTTGGGCTGCATTAACAGAGGGACAGAATCAAGATCACGTGAAGAGTTAATACCGCTTTACAAGGCCTTGGTAAGGCCACACTTGGAATGCTGCATCCAGTTTCGGTCACCACGATGTAAAAAAGATGCTGAGACTCTAGAAAGAGAAGCAGAGAAGAGCAGCAAAGATGATCAGGGAACTGGAGGCTAAAACATATAAGGAACAGTTGCTGGAATTGGGGATGTCTAGTTTGACGAAGAGAAGGACGAGGGGGGACATGATAGCCGTCTTCCAGTATCTCAGGGGCTGCCCCAAAGAAGAGGCAGTCAAGCTATTCTCCAAAGCGCCCAAAGGCAGGACAAGAAGCAACGGATGGAAACTCATCAAGGAGAGAAGCAACCTAGAACTAAGGAGAAACTTCCTGACAGTTGGAAAAGTTAACTAGTGGAACAACCTGCCTCCTGAAGCGGTGAATGCTCCAACACTGGAGGTTTTTAAGAAGAGACTGGACAGCCATTTGTCTGAAATGGAATGGGGTTTCCTGCCTGAGCAGGGGGTTGGACTAGATGGCCTCCAAGGTCCCTTCCAACTTTATTATTATTAGAAGAAGATCTCCCCAGTCCCTTCAATGACTCATCTACCACCATGGCTATCTGTGGGAAAGGGTCAGAAGGAAGCCAAAAAAAAAAAAAAGTCACACTCTCCTGGTTCCTTCCGAACGCTGATGCCGACAAGATTTTTCTCCTCCTTTAAACTCGATGTCCGTCCCTTTTTTTTTTTTTTTTTAATCTGTGTCTTTCTCGGGCGAAGCTAAATCAACAGCAAGAACAAGCTTGATCTTTGATATCAAGAGGTCAGGATCTCACTTCAATAAAGCAAAGTAGGGAATAAATTAAAGGGGTTGGGTGGGGCTAGCCGCGCTCCGATCCGTCCATTCATTTCCAGCAACCTTTTTCATCCGAGGGGTGACCTCAATATCGACAAACGGATAAAAAGGGAGATGAATTCCTTCTAGTGCTCGGGATATTGAGAGCTGTTTGGAGAGGATGAGCGGTAATCATAATACTTAAACCGGGAACGTCGTTATTTCTTCGGCGTTATTAATGCCGGCACGTGATCTGCTGGATTAATAGAACAGAATAGAATCACAACAATGGGAAGGGACCTTGGAGGTCTTCTAGTCCAACCCCTTGCTCAAGCAGAAGACCCTCTATCATTTCACACAGGCGGCTGTCCAGTCTCTTCTTAAAAGCCTCCAGCGATGGAGCACCCACAACTTCTGGTGGCAAGTCGTTCCACTGGTTAATTGTCCTCACTGTTAGGAAGTTTTGCCTTAATTCCAGGTTGCTTCTCTCAATAATAATAATAATAATAAAGTTGGAAGGGACCTTGGAGGTCATGTAGTCCAACCCCCTGCTCAGGCAGGAAACCCTACACCATTTCAGACAAAGGGCTGTCCAGTCTCTTCTTAAAAACTTCCAGTATTGGAGCATTCACCACTTCTGGAGGCAGGCTGTTCCACTGGTTAATTGTTCTTGATTAGTTTCCATCTGTTGCTTCTTGTCTTGCCTTCTGATGCTTTGGAGAATAAGTTGATCCCCGCTCCCTCTTCTTTTGTTTCAAGGCCTGGCACCTTGAGAGAAAAGATGGAGATGGGTATCAGATCGGATACCCACCAGCCCAAAATCCCAGGCGCTCTCCCACGGTCTGACTCAACCTGTCCAACAGGCGGAAATCATTTGAGTCTTCTTCGCTGGACCAAGTGGCATCCGGAGAGGTAGAAAAAAAACCCGGACAGCAGAGAGTGACACAAATCAAATGGTCAGCCGTCTGTCACTTTGACAAGTCCCAGCCCGAAGTGGAAAAGATAAACCTTGGAGGATCTACTAAAAATAACCCCTCGCTCCGTTCTCTGGCTGAACGATTCAGAAAAAGAGAATTTGTCTGGCCTTTTGATCAAAGAGAGTTTGAACAAAATTACTCAGGAAAGGAGGCTTGGAAAAAGTGAGGGTGCAAAGTTACTACTTTTACAGCTATCTACAGCCTCCCTGGCTGTTCATCCTCCTGCTTCATCCAGGAGAAAAATCCTCGTAGCTGTTGTTTAAAAAAAAAAAAAAAAATCCTGGGCAAAAACAGGCAGCCAAAGAGATTGCAAAACTTTACAGCGGAAAGGAAGGCGGAAGAGCTAAATTAAGATGTTTTTTTTTGTCCTAAACTTCTGCACGCGGATTGAGAGATGCAGAACCACGTTGCACTGGTGGCCCAAACCTTTGCACTACACCAAATTTCTGTCGCTAAACGAAGCAGTGCTTGTCAAAAGATCACAAAAGGGGAGTCACCAAATTTCTGTCGCTAAACGAAGCAGTGCTTGTCAGAAGATCACAAAAGGGGAATCACGTGATGCCGGAGGCCCTGCGACCGTCATAAATATGAGTCGGTCGCCAAGCGTCCGAATTTTGATCGCCATAGGAATGCTGCAGGGCTCATAAATGGGGAAAAGGGTGATTAAGTCCCTTTTTTCAGTGCCCAATGGTCACTAAACGTAGTGTCGTAAGTTGAGGACGACCTGCGTTTTTCGGAAGACGCTGTTTGTAAAGATTTGGGGGACTCCAAACAGGATATCAAAGAAGGAAAGAAATGGCACAGGGGCCCCCATTTCTTCCTGTTTTGGGGGGATCAAGGCGCGCTGCTGGTATTCAGTTCGGAGTGAGGTTAACGCAGCGACCGAGTGGATTAACTTCCATCCGAAGCATATAATTGCTTCTCTCTTTCTTTTCTCGTTTGAAGGGGGTTTTTGGAAAGCCCACTATGTTGTTTTCCCGGAACAGACAGTGGGCTCAGGTGAGTTTGCTTTTAAGAGCTGTTGAAACAATCTCCGGCACAATTTGATAATGTTATGCTTGGAATGATAATATTATGTTTCAAAAAAAAAAGGCAATATTTTAACTTCCATCCGCCAGGCGATATGCGGGTGGGTGGTGAATTCTACCCACCTTCTTTCCTTCCCCCGTGGTTTTTTTTTTCCTCTCCTTCCCTGGATGCTGGAATTCCAGGAAATCAGTTGTGTGAAAGGAGGGTGAAAATTTTTGGGGTGGGTGGAAATGATCGGCCTTGGAGCCACGGACAATGGGTACAAAGACTGGGATAATTCTGTGACAACCACTATGCAAGAGTCTTTCCAACTTCCCACTTTGGTTTTAATTATTGCTAAATTTAATTACTGCCTTTGGTTCGAGTCCTTGTGACTTCCACTGATGCATCAAAAACCAAGCAGGCTGCATTGTTATAGCCACTTTAATTTGCCAGCCCATGGATTCATCCGAGTGTTGGTCAACTTTGGCAACTTGGAGATGCGTGGACTTCAACTCCCAGAATTCTCCAGCCAGCATGCCTGAACGTCATTTAGTAAGTGAGTTTTGCTCCATTTTACGACCTTTTTTTGTCACCGTTCTTAAGGGAATCACTGCAGTTGCAACCGTTAGTAACACGGTTGTAAAGTGAGTCTGTCTTCCCCCACTTTTTGCTTGTCAAAAAGTCACAAAAGGAGACTGCCTTTTACCCCAGGATATGGCAGCCGTCATAAATATGAAACCCGTGGCCCAGCGTCTGAATTTTGATCAGGTGACCCATGTGGAGGCTGGTGCGGTCGTTAAGTGTGAAAAACGGTCCTAACTCACTATTTGTAACATTGTTGAGCAGTCACTAAACAGGCCGTTGTAAGTTGAGGACTAAAAGAAGAAAACAAATATGTTCCTATATGGTCTAGATTTAATTATAAGTTCCAAATCGCTCTTATGTTGATAATATGCGGATCTAATTTCTTCTTCTTTTCACTCAGTTTCCTTCCCCCGGTTCTGTTTAATCCCTATAACATAAGTAGCCTTTTCAACCGCTGATATTTCATTATTTTTTAAAAAGTTAAAAATGTTATTAGAATGTCACAACTGTTAACAATATAGCTATTATTATTTTTGGAAAAAATAAACGTCATTCTTCAAACGATATGGTCCCAATAATAAAAAAAAACAAAGTAACTTATTATCTCCTCCACATTCTATAAGGAACTTAATCGTAAGCTAGCCATGCCCGAACGTGAAGCTTATTGCAAAATTTATTCTCCGAAATCCGGATAGGTCACAGTTGGAGATTCTTGAAATAATCGTTGCTAAAGGACCCTTTTCTTGGACCGTTTTAAGCCCCTTTCTTTCCCCCCCCCCTTGGTTCCAATCCCTGGCTTTCCCATCAGCTGTCAAAAAATTATTCCAAAATTGGCCCAACTAAACGTGGGTAACTCGTGTGAGATGAAAACGAACCAATGCAGGATATTACAGAAGGGTGATTTATTGCAACTGGCACATCAGCGGCCAAAGAGATCCAAGAAAAGAAAAAGGAAAGAAAGAAGCTTGGGACCATTTCCTTTCAGATGGCCAGACGGCCATAAATCACGCTGGATAAACTTGGCCAAGTCAGGCGAACTAGTGCAGTACAGATTGATTGTATGATTTTTAGGACCTTCGGAGACAGGGAGAAAAATGGCTGGATTCACAGGTGGTGCTAACCCAGAGTTTAATGCTGGTTTATGGGCTAGCTAGATGCACCCAGGCTAGCTAAGCCAAAACCACGCAGATTATTTTAAAAGGATTAGAGTTGTTGAGCAGATTAGGATGAATGAGAGCAAATACAGAGCGATTCCCCTGCAGTCGAAATTCTGAAAGCGGGCACTAGATTGCACGTGTTGTCACTCCACAGCCTCACATCTTCTCCTGCTCTGGGTGGCGGGAAATGTTGTTCGCAACATCCCACACTTTGTTCTCACAGCTCATTTCCATCTGGGCATGAAATGAAGCTTAATGGGAACCAAATGACTGGGAGTTCATTGAAGTCAAGGAAGGGAAGGGAAGGGAAGAGAAGGGGAGGGGAGGAAATGGAAGGGGAGGGGAAGGAAAGGAAAGGAAAGGAGGAGGAGAGAAGGGAAGGGGAGGAAAGGAAAGGAAATGGAAGGGGAGGGAAAGGAAAGGAAAGGAAAGGAAAGGAGGAAGAGAGAAGGAAAGGAAAGGAAAGGAGGAAGAGAGAAGGAAAGGAAAGGAAAGGAAAGGAGGAAGAGAGAAGGAAAGGAAAGGAAAGGAAAGGAAAGGAGGAAGAGAGAAGGAAAGGAAATGAAAGGAAAGGAAAAGAAAGGAAAGGAAAGGAGGAAGAGAGAAGGAAAGGAAAGGAAAGGAGGAAGAGAGAAGGAAAGGAAAGGAGGAAGAGAGAAGGGAAGGGAAGGGAAGGAAATGAAAGGAAAGGAAAAGAAAGGAAAGGAAAGGAGGAAGAGAGAAGGAAAGGAAAGGAAAGGAAAGGAAAGGAGGAAGAGAGAAGGGAAGGGAAGGAAAGGGAAGGAAACGAAAGGAAAGGAAAGGAAAAGAAAGGAAAGGAAAGGAAAGGAGGAAGAGAGAAGGAAAGGAAAGGAAAGGAGGAAGAGAGAAGGGAAGGGAAGGGAAGGAAACGAAAGGAAAAGAAAAGAAAGGAAAGGAAAGGAAAGGAAAGGATAGGAAAGGAAAGATCCGGCACAACAATTCCGATATTCTTCCTATTATTTCATCCTACGCGAAGCAACAACAGCTCTTAAGAGGCCACGTGCCAGTGTTTGGATTCAGCCAAACTTTGTAAAATCATTTCTCTCTCTCTTTCTCTCTCTCCTCTTCACAGCCATGAATTAATCTTTAGAAAAGGGCAGGACACGCAAACGATCCAGGTTTAAATGTGGGGAGCACTTAAAAGGTTTTCCAAGTTTGTTAGGATGTTTACTTAGAGAAGTCATTGCTTTTTTTTTTTAAATGTCTCCTCTGATTATTCTTCATATCAGAAATCAGCTAAAAATGTGCGGTTCGCCTTCTTTCTCCCAAGGCAGCTTTGCAGAAAAGCCAGCTCTGAGTATTTACGGCGAGATTTTCCTGATTTTGCTTCCTTTTCCCTTTTTTGCCAAGAGGGTCATTGATGGTGAAGATACATCTTGCCTTGCACCCCTTTGCCAAAAAGCACTTCTCCCCGTGTCTTAAAACTAGGAGCAATATATCACAGGCCCCAGAAACGTACACAGTGCCGCCAGATCCTGGCGAGAGAAATTCTTTATGCTCTTGAAGAGGGTTTATTAAAGTACATTTGGGGGACGCAGGCATCCAAAATAAATAACCCATTTATCCGAAGGCAGCCAAATCCTGTGAATGGCCAAAAGGTTTGGACTCGCCACCAAGGAAAATCTTGCTAATATAAAACTCAAAACATAATAAAGTAGTTGCGAAATTGGCAAGCTCCAACCAAACCCAAATCTTTGCCGGCCGCAGGGCTGAAAAAAAAGCAAATTCGTTCTGTTTTAAGGTGCCAAGCTAAGAGGAGGGGCTGGGGAATAAAATCTTGTTTGTCTGAATCTAACGCCGCCCCTTCTTCTTCAGTAGTTCCCCCCCCCCCCAGAAATCATTCCAAAAGAACTGAGCAATTAAACAAACAAAATAGGCAACATCCAAACATTTTTTTAAAAAACCAAAACCCCCACAATGCTCTCCAGCCAACTGACTAAAATCTATCCCCGCTTGTGTTTTTTCTCCAATCCCAGTCTAAATTTTTAAAATTCCTATACAATCTGATGGGAAGTCCGTCCGACAGTGGAGGGTTCGAATTCACTTCTTTTGGGTGTAATTGTATAACTCAAGATTCCTTGGCGGCCAGACTTGCCAGCTATAGGATCCGAAACACCACAGCAAAGTTGTTATCTCTAACTGGATGGGAAGATAAACACGGATCTGGGTTTTTTTTTTCTATACCAAGTCTCAGAATGAGTTCATTCAAACCAGGCCAAAATTAGCTAGCAGTTTGTTTTATTTCCCTTTGAAAGAAGCTTCCCCCCCCCCTCCAAATCTTTCTTTTGGGTGTTTAAATGTTTCTTTCCAATAGAATAGAATAGAATAGAATAGAATAGAATAGAATAGAATAGAATAGAATAGAATAGAATAGAATAGAATGGAATAGAATAGAATAGAATAGAATAGAATATTGTTGAATAGAATAGAATAGAATAGAATAGTCATCCTGGGCTACTGATTTTAAATTATTTCTTTTCACACACTGCTCTTATCATTCTAAATTAAAACAATCCCTAAGGGGTACAGGAAAAAAGAAAGAGGATAAACATTTTCACAAGTGAACTTTGCCACGTAGCGAAGTGTCAATCCTAACATGGGTTTTTATTCCATACCTGCCTTGTTCTTTTTTAAAAGACGGTCACAATATTTGTTAAATATGCGGTCTTTTCACACACGCCTTTCTAAACACGTTTTAGGAATTCTCTAAGTAGACATCTTTCTAAAGGTCAATGCTATTTGTGCACCGGGAAAAGTCAGGGGCAAAAGTGATCGAATTTTTAAAACCTTCGTTTAAACCAAATGAATCTATTGCGAAAGCTAGATTCAATGTTATTTTGAATTTATGTATTTCTTTTTTGGCTTAGAATTTAGATCATCTGGGTGTTGAAGCTTGCAACTCAAGAAATCAAGCACAAATGTAGGGATCAATGTCTTTCAAGCTTGGCGGCTTTAAAACCTGTGGAATTGAAATCCACACGTCTAAAAATTGCACACATTCTGGGAACTTGAAGCCTTCACATCTACAAATTAGAGAAAGTGCTTGGAAAAAAATGGCATCCAGTAGTTCTTGACTTACAACAATTACTTTAGTGACTATTTGAGGTTACAACAGCCCTGAAGAAAGACACATGATTCTTTTTCACATTTACAACTGTGTTCACGCGATCAAAATCCAGACCCTTGGGAATCGACTCACATTTATGACGGTCAAAGTGTCCCCGGGACACATCGTCCCCTTTTGCAAACTTCCGACAAGCAAAGTCCATTCCACTTAACAACCGTATTACTAACTACGATGACTCACTTTGCAACTGCGGTGGTGATCAGTTGTAAAGCGAGGCAAAACTCACTTAAGGAGTGTCTGGCTTGGCCAAGGAAAAATTGTGGTCGTGAGCCGGGGACGAGTTGAATAGTAGTAGTAGTAATAATAATAATAATAATAATAATAATAATAATAACAACAATAATAATAATAATGTTGGAAGGGACCTTGGAGGTCATCAAATCCAACCCCCTGCTCAGGAAGGGAGGTTACGGAGGCAGAGATAACATTACTCTTAAACAGCCCCAAATTGGGAACTTCTGGATATATAAAACAAGCAAACAAACAACAAAAAAAGCTTTCTCTAAACATTTTGCAGGAATCGGAGCAGTTTTTAAGGCGCTGCCTTTCTCAACTTTGCAAGATCTGATTATAATAAAACACATCTGTGTGTGCGTCCTAACGGGTGGAATAATGATGGTGTCAAGCCTCTAGCCAGCATTCAGAGTTCCTGGCTTGTCCCCAAGATGATTCTGGAGGGCATCAACTAAAATGGCCTGCGGTACGTTGTAGTCCAATATAAACACCAGATCACTCCAATAGGAAAGATTGGTCTCCGGACAAATCCAAAGTGTCCACATATTTGTAATTTAGTGGCGTGTCTAAACTTCCCCTGCGATGAAAGATGGGTTTTTAATGCTTAGTGATGGAGAAGGGGGGGGGAAGCCTCCTTTGGGTTAAGCAAACAGAAATCTATCACAGAGTTATCTCTTTTTTCTGTCTCTAGACAACACACAAAAGCCCTGCTTTTTTAAAAATTTACCTAGAGCAAAAAGCGAACACCGATTGTGTTTCTATGGCTTAATGAGAGATGTGAACACCTGACATATTCAACACGGCTTGGCTAGGAAACAACACACAGCAGTGTGAATATTATGACACAAAGCACCCTCAACCACATTCCCAAAGGCCCTGTTTTTTTTAAAAAAAAACAGAACACTTTCAAATCTGCCTTCCTGTCTCTCTCCTTTAAAATCAAACGATGCTGGTAAGAATGTTAAAAAATAATACGATCTAACAGAAGCACAGGGGGGGAGAGATTGGAAGAGACCTTAAGAGACCAACTAGTCCGGCCTCCTGTCTGGAGCGGGACTCCAAATTAAAAAACACAGGATTGAGGAAAAGCAGAATCGGAAGGGACCTCAGAGGTCATCTAGCCCAGCCCACAACTGGATACAGGTTTGCACCACTGCCTAATCCAGCCTTATTGAAACATTTCCAATGAAAAGACAGCCACCATCTCCCCAAATAGCCCTTTCCATTTTTGATCCTTCCAGATTGGCCAGTCACAATTTGCTTCCTTTGGGTTTAAATTCAACTAAACCGAGCTAACTCCTCTAAGTTACTAGAAAAGTTGCCTACGTTTACCCAATGGGATTCCTGAGGACTAGTGGCTTGGATAGCTTCTCACTGCTGAGTGCCTAGGACTCTGTCAGCCCCTTTTGTTACATTATGGTTCAATGCCCTGCACAAACAGAGGTATGGATACACAACGCACACATACACAAAAACACACAGCTTATTTTATCTACTAATCTTACCTCTCTCTCTCTCTCTCTCTAGGCTTAAATGTAAATCATTGACTTGTGTTTGTTTTTTCCTTTTTATATATTTCTATCGTATTAAATCTCTTACCCAGATCCCATTTAATGGTCTTCGGTGACGGGGAGGCCCATTCATCTAAACCCCACTCACTCCCTTCGCCCCCCCCCCAAGAGAAGTCATCCAGAAAGCCATAAATGTCAAGATATGATTATGGATGCTTTCCCGGAAATTGATTATCTATTTGAGAGACATAGATGAGTGATGGATGGTGGTCACTTTGAATTTTTACCAGCTCCAAGGAGAGATCCAAGATTTGATTGGATTTTTTCATTAATGCAGGTGTATTTTGCAAAATTGGTTCTCTTCTTGCCCTCTGTCTATCTACCTACCTACTGTATTTATCTACTATGTCATTATCCATCCATCCATCCATCCATCCATCCATCCATCCATCCATCCATCCACCCACCTTATCTATCTATCTATCTATCTATCTATCTATCTATCTATCTATCTATCTATCTATCTATCTATCTATCTATCTATCTACCTACCTACCTACCTACCTACCTACCTATCCATTGTATTTATCTATCTAGTATATCGTATTTATCTATCTACATTGTCTGTTCCTCCCTCCATCGATCAAAATTATTTATCTACTGTATTGTATCTGTCCACCTGTCCATCCCTCCCTCCCTCCATCTATTTATCCACCTACTAAATTTATCTATCTACTATATCATATCATATCATATCTATCTATCTATCTATCTATCTATCTATCTATCTATCTATCTATCTATCTATCTATCTATCTATCTATCTATCTACCTACCTACCTACCCTATCCATCCATCCATCCATCCATCCATCCATCCATCATCCCAGTACAGTCTCTGAGAATACTTTTGAACTGTTCAACTGTTTAGCCAAATCTTTCAGTGAGCACTCGGGGTTCAAAATGTCTTCTTCACAATAGGCTAGGCCCAGTGAAGAAGTGAAGTGAAGTGCATCTATTTCCCTCTTTCTAGTTTTTCCCAGGACAGGGGGTGCTTTGTGTTTTTTTGACGGCTGCGCAGTGCATTATTTACAGGTGCTCCTTATGACTTACGACCATTTCTTCCATGCCAGCTCAAAGTTACAACAGGGTTGGAAAAAAGGGACTGCGACGGTTGCAGCACGATAAAAAGCAGCGCAGTTAAAAAAAGCGAAGAGTTATTTTTCTAAATTCAGCTTAAAAGCTCAGAGTACAGAAGTTCCAAAATGAAGAAGAAGAAGAAGAAGAAGAAGAAGAAGAAGAAGAAGAAGAAGAAGAAGAAGAAGAAGAAGAAGAAGAAGAAGAAGAAGAAGAAGAAAGAGAGAGAGAGAGAGAGAGAGCATTGCTTATCCTTCATTTGGAAAACTGTCCGGATGTGGAACTGCTAAGACATCTCCGATATTTGAGGAAGTCTTTTCTTTCTACAGCCAATTTCTGGATTTCTTTACACTGATAATCCCACTGGGATGTCTGCTCGCTGATCCTGTCACATTCCTGCTGCACAATCCAAACACATTAAGGTCTCCCTGTGCTTAGCATCTTGCAGGGAGCCCTCTGCACAGCAGAAAAACGAGACTTCCTTTTTACAGCAGCTCAAAATTTGAATTTTAATGGCTTAAGACTGGCAAGCCATCCCTTTTTAGAGAGAAAGAGAGAGAAAGAGAGAGAGAGAGAGAGAGAGGGAGAGAGAGAGAGAGAGAGAAAGAGAGAAAGAGAGAGAGAGGGAGAGAAAGAGAGAGGGAGAGAGAGAGAGAGAGAGAAAGAGAGAAAGAGAGAGAGAGAGAAAGAGAGAGAGAGGGAGAGAGAGAGAGAGAGAGAGAGAGAGAGTTTGTAATTAAATTAAATTATATAGAGGTAGTCCTCAATTTACAATAGCTTGTTTAGTTGTGTGGGCACTGGAAAAAACGTGACTTGTGACCCTTTTTCACACTTTTGTGACGCGTTGCAGCATCCCCGTGATCGTGTCATCAAAATCCAGGTCCTTGGCAACTCGTTCGCATTTACGACCGTCGCTGTGTCCCAAAGTCACGCGACAAAACGCCGCGGGATGGAATTTTTCTATCTGGGATTCGAACCACCAGGCAGAGATGCCCGCTTTCCAGTGACTCCATTCCGCCTGCTACTATTCAGTGCTCTGTTTTTAAATCCTGAAATGGAATTATCCAGGTTTTTTTTTTTTAACCCTTTGGGGTAAACCCTGGCAGATTCTTCCCTGGTTTGTCAAGACCCCCTCCTCTTCTTTCCCCCACCCTGTCTTCAGTTGCACAAACCGCCACTTTTTGCACAACTTTTAGTGTGACCCGCAGACACCCCCTCTTCCCAAAAACTGCACACACGCCCTCCTCAAATCCAACTGAGCTCACCCTGAAAGAGGGGGGGGCTTCCTCTCCATGCCCCCTCCTCCCCCCCCAAAAAAAAGCTCAGGATGGGGAGGAGGGGAAGGGGACGCGGCTGTGGTTTTTCAGAAAAGAGGATTTTCTGAAGCTTTGGCTGGAAAGTGGGTGACATGTCAGAGAAGAGCTTGCAAATGTGACCGGCATGCTAAAGACAAATGCCAAAGGGGGGGGGGGGTTATTGGTTTGTCAAAATATAAACACAAAGAGAATTTTTTTTAAAAAAGGACTAGAAAACTAGAAAAAGAGGGAGGGAAAAGTAAAAAAAAAGTGCAAAGAGGGAAGAGGAAAGGAAAAAAGGTGCCAACTTCGGACTCTCTTTAGCTCAGTTGAAGATAAACAACATTGCAATCACAACTTTTTTTGCTTTTTTTTGCAGAATGGTATGTTAGATGGGTCTATAACAAGGGACCTGTAAAACGAAGTAAAACCAAATCAAGATTTCGGTTTTTTTCTTCTTCCTTCCTTCCTTCTTTCTTTCTTTCTTTCTTTCTTTCTTTCTTTCTTTCTTTCTTTCTTTCTTTCTTTCTTTCTTTCTCTTTCATTTCCTTTTCCTTCCTTCCTTCCTTCCTTCCTTTCTTTCTTTCTTTCTTTCTTTCTTTCTTTCTTTCTTTCTTTCTTTCTCTTTCATTTCCTCTTCTTCTTTTTCAAAACCAGGAAGCGATTTCCAAAACAGAAGCAAGATGAAATATATCCTCTTCTTGGGATAAAAAGATCACCTTGACCATTTCTGCTTCTCCTCGCCCATGGGGAATCTACCTCTATTGACTCGTTAACCTTTATGCTAATTCGTATGAAGGGAACCCTCTGTATAAATTCATATTCCCCCCCCCCCTAAAGGGAGCAAAGAGCTAGCCAGAGTTTTTTAATTCACCCAGCCAGGCCAAGGTGGTCTCCCTGACATTCCCGGGGTGTCCTTCCGTGGGTAGCCAGGCCTTCTTCCTCCCTTCTCCGCGCGCCCCAGCCCTGCCCGGTTGCTACCCCAGTCATGTCACAAGCGTGGCCAGTCAATCTGTTTTCTGGGCTTGGTGCCCCGACCCTCTTTTTTTCTTTCTTTTTTCTTCTTCTTTTTTTTTTTCTACAATGGCCTGTGTCTCTCCGGCACAGTGTGAAACCTTTCCTTTCAACGGGAGCTGACATTTTTCAGATTGAGACATTAGGCCTTGTCCAGCTGCCGCAAAATTAACCGTCGGGGCTGGGCTAATTGGAAATAAAAACCGTGGGGCGAAGAGGGAGCGAAAAAAAATGCAGATTTATCGAGGTGGGGGGGGATGTAAGGATTTGCACTTTGGATTTTGGGGTGTGTGTGGGGGGGAAAGGTGACACGTACGTGTCCGTTTCTGCAGGAAATGCGCGACTTGGTTTACATTCTGCGCTTTTGTGTATGTGTGTGTGTGCGCGCTTTCCAATTAGTTTCTCTAACTTTAATCAGCCTTCTCTGCGATTTAATGGCAGCCCTGCCTTTATTTCAAACTTCTAAAGAGAAAGAGGGACTGACTTAAAATGCACAATTTGAACGGTGGCCTTGGAAAGTATTGCCCATAAGTATGCCAGGGAAATACAATTCTTAAAATTCTCCCAGGAGGGGAGGAAAAAAAAAACCACGATGTTGAATATTCTTGCTTTTTTCTTTGGTGTAGAAATTAGCAATGTCAAGTGACTGGGGAAAAAAAACCCAACTTTCCTAAAAGTGTTCCTAGTTAGGGAATGAGGTCGGGGCGCCTGGCACTCCACCTGATGCTAAACAAATGGATTTTAATCGTGATTTATGAAATGAAATGTGCAAACTCCATGGGTAAGTAACTGGGAAGATAGTCAGCAAGTAATCAGGGCATCCTTGAAAACCGATCAAGCTTTTCTGCCAAGTTCAAGTCTGACTGGTCCTTCCTGGAAGGAAAACCATTAATTGTTCCCTATAATTATTTCAGTGGAAGAGAAAAAAAAAAAAGTGCATTCCCTGAAATGTGTCCAAGGCGGACTTGCAACTTGGAGTCCTTCGGGACATATGACCAGCCTCAAATTCCCAGCCGAGGTGGCAAGTTCTTGGTCAGCTGGACATTTAGGAAGCTAACTTGCCCTGTAAATCATCCCGCCCTGGCATTCCAGGAAAAAAAATAATAATAATAACAATCCCACTTATTTAAGAGACATCCTGAACAAAACATTGAGAAAACTGAGGCGGGAACGAAAAGAATGAGGTGCCTTCCTCCCCCCCAAAAAAACATGGGCGGCAAGAGAGACAGAGAAATTTAGGTTTCCATCCAAAAGTCCAGAAACGAGACGACAATAATCATGTTTGTTTTGTCTTTCTTCCCAGAGAAGAATATTCCCTTTCCTTTTTAGCTGGTCGTTTTCCTGGGAATCTCGGATGGGGATGAAAGGGGAGGCCAGCTTGACCCTTGCGGAGGAGAGGAAAGCAAAGCACGGGTGGGGAGGTGACAAGCCTTGGTGGTGGCATCTACGTCACCTTTGGTGACCGCTGGTCGCTTGGCTCCGGAAGGCGGCTTTGTGTGTGTATGTGTGTGTGTTGGAGACGATGGTGGAGAATGGATTCTCTGGGGACAAGAGGTGTTTTGTCCGAGTGGGATAGGATGGGAAGTCAAGAAGGAGAAGAGGCGAGTCTCCCCACTGCAAGGGTGTGGCAGATGTTGGACAAGGAGATGATTTATGACTCAAATGTCCTCTCGGGCATCTGGCTGCTGGCCCAGAAGAGTGCTAGAAGTGGGAGGAGAAGGACAAAGGTTGCCCCATCATTGCTGGATGGTGATATTTACCTTCTATGGGCAAAGTAAAGAGGGAGGGAGAGAGAGAGAGGAGGAGAAACTTCGCTTCCGGGTATCTCCTGGAGAGGACAACCTCGTGACGTGGAGAGAAGGATGTTCAGACAAGTATCTACAAGGAGCCCTGGGACTTCAGAGCCTGGAAGTTGGAGGACCCTTTGTCCGAAATGGTCTAAGGTGTCCTGCCTGAGCAGGGGGTTGGACTAGAAGATCTTCAAGGTCCCTTCCAGTTCTATTCTGATTGATTGATTGAAATGGTCTAGGGTCTCCTGCCTGAACAGGGGGTTGGACTAGAAGATCTCCAAGGTCCCTTCCAACTCTCTTATTCTATTCTACGATGATGTACATTTATTACCGAGAACGAATTAAGTTTAGATGATCATTTCCAGCAAAAGAAGCCTCAGGTCTTTCCTTCTTCCAAGACGGATCAAAATTCCAGTGTCTTAAGCGTAGAAGCGGGCAAACCTGGTATACAAAGCGGGCCCAGAAAATTAGGGTATATGCAAATGCTGGTTTGAAGGAAGCTTATTCGTGGCTTCATGTCAGCTACATACAAAATTGCAATGGATTAACCACTATTTTCAAACTGCGAGGTGGCGCGGGAGGGGGGAAAGAACACCTGGAAATCTTCCTAACGGGGAGGGAGCGAGCACGCATTCACAGCCAATTATTATTTTAGGAATGATGCGCACACAGAAACATAAAAATAAGACACACATACACACACACACACACACATTGCCAGAACGGATGCAGTCATATTTCCCCTTGTGCGGCATATGCTTTTCCAATCTGCCGAGATGCATGTTTGGTTAAATAAAGAATGACAGACTCTAATGTGGATTTCACCCAAAACTGTGAAGGGGGGAGTTTTCCAAGAAAAAAATAAAATAAAATAGGAAGCCAAGTCCCAGCGTCGCAGGAGGGACCGAGGACTCTGCCGTAGAAGCACCAGTTTCTACTAGATTCGGCCAGAACGTCCGTTGCTAAGAAAGACGGTCTTTTCTTAGCATAACAGAGCTGGAAGGGACCTTGGAGGTCTTCTAGTCCAGCCCCCTGCTCAAGCAGGAGTCCCTAGACTATTTCAATGAATCAATCAATGGAAGGGATCTTGGAGGTCTTCTAGTCCAGCCCCCTGCTCAAGCAGGAGACCCTGGACCATTACAATCAACCAATCAATCAATCAATCAGAACAGAGCTAGAAGTGATGTTGGAGGTCTTCTAGACCACGGTCTTCAAACTTAGCCCATTGTGAGTCGATTGGACCAACTTCGGTGGTCTCAGCCTAGACTCAGGTCAAAGTACATGACCCAGGAAATACAAAGCCTCAACCAGGAACAAGAAACCACCTCAAAAGGCCCGGAAGGTATAAAAACCCACCACTCCCAGCAACACGTGGTCGGCTGCTCCAGAGCTTCACGTCTCGTGGTCCTGCTCTTCAATAAACTACAACCGTCTTTCTAAAGCAGTCTCCATTTCGTTTATTCCCAGCTTGGACTGGACCTGGATGAAGATTTTCCTTTCAACACGTGGAAAAGCTTCCGGCCACAGGCGGCTGCCCATCAGGGCAAACCCCGCCAGTCCCGGGCCGAAATCCCTCTGCTTCCCCTCCTGGCTTTTGCTTCCCATCGGAGCAAAGACATTTTTTCCCAGGGATGGAAAAGCAAAGCCTTTGTCCCACCGCCCCGGCTTGCCCAAAAGGTTAATGGCGCACAAGGGGGGGAAACAAAGATCATCATACACATTCCGCTTCAATGGATGTTTTCATAAATGTATGAATAATTGAAATTATGGTGGCTGGGAGTTACTTATTGGAGGGAGGGAGGGCCTCCTGTGTCACTCTCCCTCCCTCCCTGCCTCCCTCCTTCTTTTTTCATTCAACGGATTCTCCTTTCGGCTCCTTCCTTTTTTTGGATTCACCCCCATTGGGGTCTCATCTCTATGTTGGACCCCTCCCCCTCCCGTTTCGGAGACATCTGAGTAGGGTTTCTTTCCTCCGACCCAGAACAATGGGATGTGTGAAAGCCAGGAAGGAGACGGGCTGCCTTATATTTTTGGGCTGGTTGACGTTGATTAATGAGAGTGAGGAGAGAAAGGGAGAGAAAAGGAAGGGGAGATCAAGAAGACCCAAAGGAACCGGGGGGGGGGGGAGATAGCTGAGAAGGGGTTCCAGAATGGGAATCAAGGGGAAAGGAGATACTCAACAAAACCTGTCCAAAATCCCAAGTGTAAGTCCCCTGCAGGAATTGGGGGTGTCTGGTTTAATGAAAAGAAGACCAGGGGTGACACGATAGCGGTCTTCCAATATTTGAGGAGCTGCCCCAAAGAAGAGGGGGCCAAACTATTCTTCCAAGCCCCTGAAGGCAGGACAAGAAACAATGGATGGAAACCTATCAAGGAGAGAAGCAACCTAGAACTAAGGAGAAATTTCCTGACAGTGAGGACAATTAGTCAGTGGAACTACTTGCCTCCAGAAGTTGTGGGTGCTCCATCACTGGAGATTCTTAAGAAAACATTGGACAACCACTTGTCTGAAACGGTCTAGGGTCTCCTGCTTGAGCAGGGGGTTGGACTAGAAGACCTCCAAGGTCCCTTCCAACTCTTATTCTGTATGAAAGTCTCTCCTGCCCCAACAGAGGGCTGGACTAGAAGACCTCCAAGGTCCCTTCCAGCTCTCTGATTCTGTTATCCTTCTGACAATCTGTCCAATGTATATTTTGGGTAGAACAGAATCCACATACAAATAACCATCCAGGACACCAATACCCACAAAAATGACATCAATACCATGTTTGCAGCAATAGATTAGCTTTGAACACGCCACCCGCATAGTAGGTATCTAAGAAAGCAGAAATAAAAAATAGAGCTCTGGGGACTTGCAAATTCCAGGATGACCTTCACATAAATTAAGGTGGGAAGAATCAGGAAAGAGAGTTCTTTTTCCCAGCTACAATTCTTCCGCTAAGCTTCAACACAATGCTCAGAGTGATATATATGTGGGGACACCACTTAGAAGCACGTATTTTGAAAGAACATGCGCTTAAACAGAGACATTTAGATGTTGGTGGCAACAGGATTGCTTTCTTTCTTTCTTTCTCTTTCTTTTTTTTCCCCCTTCCTTTCTCCTGGCCAATCAATCAAGCAGTCACCAACTGACATGCCGAAATGGGATAAAATTGACTTATGAGTGAATGCATTTAAAAGTGACATCAATTGGGAACAGCTGGGTTCATTGGTGCCTAGAAAAAGCTATCAAAAAAAAAACAACAAAAAGAAAATCCTGGAAGAATTGTGCTGATCTCCAGGGAAGAAATATAGTTGTGTTTGTGATGTGCGTTGGTGATGGCCTAATGCAGGGGTCTTCAAACGTGGCCCTTTGATGACTTGTGGACTTTAACTCCCAGAATTCATCAGCCAGCGTGCCAATTCTGGGAGTTGAAGTCCACAAGTCATCAAAGGGCCACGTTTGAAGACCCCTGGCCTAATGTAACTGTAAGAACTTAACCAGAAGGGACGCCCTCTTTTCTGGTTCTTGCAATGTAGGACTGCTCATCTTTGTGAGTTGCTTGGACCAACTTCAGTTGGGTTTGGCTAGTCTAAAGAAAAGAAGAAATAGGGGAGACAGGATAACAGCATTCCAGGATTTGAGGGGCTGCCACAAAGAGGGGGTCACTTTATTCACCAGAGCACCAGAGGGAAGGATGAGAAACAATGGTTGGAAACTGATCAAGGAGACAAGCAACCTGGAATTAAGGAGAAACTTCCTGACAGGGAGGACAATTAACCAGTGGAACGGCTTTCCACCAGAAACTGCAGCCACTCCATCACTGGAGATTTTTAAGAAGAGACTGGAAATTCACCTGTTTGAGATGGTATAGGTCAGTGGTTCTCAACCTTTCTAATGCCGCGACCCCATAATACAGTTCCCCATGTTGTTGTGACCCCCAAACACTTATACATCACCATGTGCCAGGGGCGTGGCCAAAGAAAAGGGGGAAAAAATGGCGGACTGCGTTGTTTGGCGACCCCCGTGAAATGGTCGTTCGACCCCAAATGGGGTCCCGATCCACAGGTAGAGAACCACTGGTATAGGTTCTCCTTGAGCAGGGGGCTGGACTAGAAGATCTCCAGGGTCCCTTCCAGCTCTATTCTATTCTATTCTATTCTATTCTATTCTATTCTATTCTATTCTATTCTATTCTATTCTATTCTATTCTAATCTATTCTATTCTATTCTACTCTACTCTACTCTACTCTACTCTACTCTATTCTATTCTATTCTATTCTACTCTACTTATCTACTCTATTGCAGTTTGTCATTAAGAAGGTCAACGTCAAGTCCCACCTCAGTCTACCTGATGTTCTGAAGGAGCAGGGCAAAATCTCCCTCTTCTCCTCTTGAGGCTACCCGTTCTTTGGGACAGGAGTGTCTTAGCTGACTACATTATTATGGAAACTTCTCATTGACAGCTGAGAATTACACGGAGCTTCAGACCACAGAGACATTATTATTGCCTGGGACTCTAGTTTTGGCCCCGATGTCAGCCCAAGCACGACCTTCCCAGATAGCAGAAATCGGCAACGGACGCAAGTGTGGCTGCTCCTGGACCTCCCCTAACCTTCTCACTTGTGGGACGGGTCGCTCTTTTTCCATAGATTGTATCTGAAATAGACCCTAAGACTTTCTCAGTATCAAAGCCTCCCCTTCCTGGTGCTGACCCCTTCTTTCCACCCGGGGTCCTCTGAACCCTGCCACTTTCCAACGCTGGCCCCTGACGGGAGCTGCACGGCTGGCATAGGAAGCTGGGAGGGGAGGGTCCACCTGGACGATTAAAACAAAGACACCCCCTCCATCCAATTTGTTCTTTCAGCATTGTGAAGCCTGGCTGGCTTCCCAGTCTATCCCTTTGGCACTGAATAAAGTCCACTGTGGACGGGCCTCGGAGAACGGACGCTGAATGGAGATCCGATCAGATCCAACGTGGCGACGGGCATTTTTTCCCCCTCCTGTCGCTCCAGATCTGACAATCCCGAAGGGAAGTGAGGATTGATCCATTTTTTTAAAAAAATAAATACATACTTTTTTTAAAAAAAGGGCTTTCTCCCTTCCTTTGGAGGAGGGGGCTGCCCACCTCCCCAAACATCCTATTCCACTCTGATCCCCCCCCCAAACACACACACAAACCCTTCTCCTCTCTTTCTCCTCCCATGTTCCGTGCGCTTGGCACACCGTGGTGAAGCTTTTAGCCGAAGAATGGACCGTGGAGGGGGGGGGCACAAAGAGGCTGTTTGTGCTCTGTCAGTACAAATGGCTTGGCCTGTGTAGCTCGGGCATGGACAGAAGAACCGCCTCGTTTGCATAATTATTATTATTATCTGAGCTGTGTAATTTGACCTCCTGCACGAAATGGCATGGAGACCCCGCTTCGTTTGGGACCCAAATGGAGAAAGCATCTCTGAAGAGGGGGCTGAGGTGGGGATCCTATCGGAGGGAGGGTCTCCCGTTTGGGAACCTAACCCAAAACGCTCTGCGCTCGCTCGGTCCCTGGCTGCAAAGAAGGAACCCCGGGGGATCCTTAGCACCTCCTGCAAAGGGGTTGTGGGAATCACCTTGAGGAGCGGAGGACGGAGGAAGAAGGAGGAAGAACCGAGAGGAAGCCTTGGCCAGATCAGAGGAATCCGAGTCTGGTCCAGCGCGGTAACCTGAGAAGGGATCTCATAACTGGATCCCCCACCCCCTTACTTCTTTTTTAGGATTAAGGGAGGGAGGCGAGAGACACAGGTGGAGTTGCAAAGATTCTGACACACAGAATCGGGACCGTTGGTAAGTTTTGTGGCAACGCAAGGATTCTAAAGTGATGGTGTGTTTGACTCCACCCCTCCCATCTCTGGTTAGTCTTCTCCTACCTATGTAAACCTATATACGTATATATTTGAGGGTTTGTGACTTTGGCGCTCAAGTCTGGTCTACCTCAAAGGGTAGATAGACCCCCCCCCCTTTTGCAATATAATAATATAACTTTTGAAGAATAGCAAAGATGCCTCCAGCCAGACTTGAAGTAAAACATGATACATGACCATTAGCAGTTCTCTTCCACAGTCATTTTTCCCAGCTGGAACCTGCAAGGGCAACGGGTTTTGGGATGACACTTGAGGAATCAGGAAAACCAGAGGCCATAAATCGGATTCTAAAGCAAGGAGGAGGGTTCATGAGCATGTGTGAAGGCCACAACTAATGCTCCAAAGATGTTTCCCTTCCAGTGGGCTGAAAAACCATCCATTCTTTTCTGCAAATCCATTCACTTTTTCCTGCAAATCCACCCACTTTTTCCTGAAAATCCACCCACTTTTTTCTGAAAATCCATCCACTTTTTCCTGAAAAATCCATCCATTCTTTCCTGAAAAATCCATCCATCTTTCCTGAAAATCCATCCACTTTTTCCTGAAAATCCATCCATTCTTTCCTGAAAAATCCATCCATCTTTCCTGCAAATCCATCCACTTTTTCCTGAAAATCCATCCATTCTTTCCTGAAAAATCCATCCATCTTTCCTGAAAATCCATCCACTTTTTCCTGAAAATCCATCCATTCTTTCCTGAAAAATCCATCCATCTTTCCTGAAAATCCATCCACTTTTTCCTGAAAATCCGTCCATTCTTTCCTGAAAAATCCATCCATCTTTCCTGAAAATCCATCCAGAAGCGGCATCCACACAGAGAACCAGTAGTTCCCATATTTGAATCCCACCGCTGTCCTGGTGTGGCCCCCGTCATCTCCTGCTGAAGTCCAGGAGAGATTGTCTCACTGGATGGGAATCAGGTGAAGAACCGAAAAGGGATCAACGACCATCCGAAAAACAGAAGAACCAAGTTAAAAGGCACCTTGGTGGTCTTCTAGCCCAACCTGGTCTATGAAGGTCTGGTTGCAACTCCTAAACTCAGAGGGACTGGTGGGGTCCTTACCTGATCAGTTCCTATGAGATGGAGGAGGGGAGGGTCACCAACTTTGATGCCCCCTCCCCTGGACCTCTCAACTCTGCCTTCTAAGTTCCACCAGGTAAGTTCTGGAGAGAGATGGGGGGGGGCAATCTCAGAAATCCAGGCGAGATAATGTGCTTTCAGAGCTTCTGGCTGTAGGTAAGTACATCTTTCAAATCAGCCCCCAGCTCCAAATTCAAACAATCCTGCCCATTTTCTCCCAGAAAAAGCAGCTCAGCCTTCCCTTTATGTGGTGTGAATGGCCTACCTAATTTAGACTGAATTATACCCTAACCTTCATTTCCCCTTTCCTTCTAAGCTCCATTCAGGGGTTCTGACTTCAGTTAATTCACTAACAATCCCAGCTGGTCCTCCTTTTTTAAAGGTATTGTCTGTTCGAGCTGCAGTTTCTATCTTATTCCTATTCCATTCTCCAATTAACCTACTGCCGAGACGGCTTTCCTTCTCTCTCCCCCCCCCCCATCTCTCCTTTGCCCATTCCAGCACACCCATTTTTTGCAAAAAAAAAAAAAAAAATTTTAACTCTAGGAGATCCACTTCTTATTCTCTCCCCCTCAGCACGGCTGCTTTAAAGGAGGCAAAAAAAAAAAAAAAAAAAAAAAACACAAAAAAAGAAGCACCCTAAATGTGATCTGGGTTAAAAGTACACGGCATCTGATCTGCATTTTGGCGCTGTCAAATTCTGCCCCTTTCCATCTTCTCTCTCTCTCTCTCTCTCTCTCTCTCTCTCTCTCACACACACACACACACACACACACACACACACACACACTGCAGGTTTGAAAAATTAAGAGTTGTATTCTGTTTCATCTTGCCATAATTACATAATCGTTGAGGCATGATTGATTTGTTTTTATGGGGGATTAAAAAAAAAAGAGGTGAATATCCAGAAAACAAAATATACCTCGGAGGCTGGAAGGAAGGAAGGAAGGAAGGAAGGAAGGAAGGAAGGGAGGGAGGGAGGGAGGGAAGGAAGGAAGGAAGGAAGGAAGGAAGGAAGGAAGGAAGGAAGGAAGGAAGGAAGGAAGGAAGGAATACAGGAACATTCATGTTTCTATTTCTTTTGTTGGTTTTTGGTTTTTTGGCTTCGGCCAATTTCTCTACCGTCAACCATCAACAGAACACAAACAACTATACCACGACGACCCATTTCCAAAACAAATAAAAGTTCCAAAATGCTCACCATCCTTAACAAAGTCCAATCAGGAGAACAAGTTATTTTTGAAAACAGACCGTGGCTGGGACAGTCTAACTATTTTTGGATGGTTTTTTTCCCCCCCAAATATATCTAGAGAATATTTAAAACTGAACTCCTAGGGGGAATTAAACATCCACATCAACCCAAGTCCTGCAGTTGTGCAGTCATAACCATTCTAAATGGTGAAATTATTGGTGAAGATATTCACCCTTAAGGGTCCTTTCCAGGTGGTCCCAGCCAGCAGGGTCAATCATGATGAAGGCGGAAGCTGTAGATTATCGTTATCATTCTAAAAGAGGCTCAAAGTATGGTGTAATTCTGAATGTTTATTCATCTGACAAATCCTAAGATACTCCAGAGAAAAACTCATTAAAGGAAGCTGGGTCGTTCATTTCGGTGGGCTATCAAATGTTCAATAGTTTAATGCTGGGAACTAAACCACACATTGCAGATTCAAATTTTTGTAACCAAAGGAATCTGTATTGCCCGTGACAAAATGGGTGTACATTTTTAGGTTAACCACTATGAGCGTAAATTGCTTATTGGCAACTGATTAGGTTACAAATTGGGAGTTGCGTGTCGTCGCAGTTGGCTCTCCACAACAGTGTGGGGTTTTTTTGAGGATGATCTGGAGTCATCCAGGGGTCAAGATATGGGTGCTCAGTCACTGGAGATTTTTAAGAAGAGACTGGACAGCCATTTGTCTGGAATGGTATACGGCAGATGTCCCCAACCTTTTGGGCACCAGGGACCAGTTCCGTGGAGAAATAATTTTTCCGAGGACTGGAGAGAGGGTGGCTTTGTGTGCTGCCTGCATCCCACGGATGGGGCTTTGCTTATTTGTGTGGACTGGTTGCTGGCATGCAACGGACCGGGGGTTGGGGACCCCTGGTATAAGGTCTCCTGCTTGAGTAGGGGGTGGAGTACAGGATCTCCAAGGAAGGAAGGAAGGAGGAGGAGGAGAAAGAGAAGAAGGAGGAGGAGGAGGAGGAGGAGGAGGAGGAGAAGGAGGAGAAGAAGAAGAAGAAGAAGAAGAAGAAGAAGAAGAAGAAGAAGAAGAAGAGGAAGAGGAAGAAGAAGAAGAAGAAGAAGAAGAAGAAGAAGAAGAAGAAGAAGAAGAAGAAGAAGAAGAAGAAGAAGAAGAAGAAGAAGAAGAAGAAGAAGAAGAAGAAGAAGAAGAAGAAGAAGAAGAAGAAGAAGAAGAAGCAGCAGCAGCCACATATATCTGGACTTTGAACATCTTTGCATCCCACGGAAGCCTGCCTTCTGGGGAGCTCTCCCGGGTCCTGAAAACCCTGGTCCTACTTTTCCCCAATTATAGCTAGGCTCAAATTTCTGAATCTGTAAATTAGCCCTCCCCTGTATTCAGGGTTAGCATAACTCTAGCCCTCATGAGCACCAGGACACCAGAAGGAAGCAACCACCCTCCTTGAAAAAACTTTACAGTAAACCAGGATGTGCTTTGGGTTCTGTACGTCCAAATTACCTCCGTTCATCGCTGGGCTTATCTGCCAGATTCGTAGCTCATACTAAGACTGCTTTATTTAATCAAGCCAAGTGCAAGATGCTGGCTTCGTTACAAGGCTAAACTTTGGTTTGAGAACCTCCCAATGGCTGGGTGAACACATCATCAAAATTAACCCGGGCTTTCACCCTCCAAAAGTCAGCCCTGCCTCCGGCATTCGAGTGGAGAAAGTTCCCCCTGTCTATCATCTTTCCCAGTAAGTAAGACAGAGAGGGGGGGAAATGGAAACAGAGCCAGCGAAAGTGTAACAGTGGTTTACTTTGTCGCCCTCCTTTTGTGTGGAAAGAACCAGGCGACCATAATCACCTTGTGGTTTTTTTCCCCTGAAAGTGGTTTTTCAAACCCAAGCACTAAGAAAGTCAATATGGTGCAGGGCGCCCATTTGTTTTGATTTATCTCACTAACTTCAATTGACAGTTAATTCATCAGAGGAGGAAAACGCCATTCGAGAGAAAAACACAAATCAAGAAAGATGAAGGGGACCGGGTCGAAAATGTAAGGCTGATAATACAGTTAATAAACTAAAAAGCACATTAATCGCCTGAACTCCATCTGCAGTTTTACTGATTATAAATTAAGAGCATAACCGTTTTTATATCAACCAGGCTGAAATGCAGTGAAGGACAGTGACCTGTGCAGGCTGAAATGCGTTGTTCGCTCAGGCCGATGGATGTGACGGAGAAGGGAGAGGCCGACAATTTTAAATACCCAATATAAGAGATCATCTTTTCAGATGCCGGAGCAGAAATTCACAGGCCCGACAGCCCGACGAAAAGCAACTGAATTTATTTTTTTTATCGAAGAGCAAAACACACACACATATAAATCTAAAGGGCAAATAGGACCTGAAGTTATTTACACTTCCTGAAAGTTTAAGGCACAGTTCTTAGGCGAAAGCACGGGACAGAGGATTTTGAGGTGTGCGTGCTGAAGAAAATGTGTTTGCAAAAGAGAGAAGACACATTTTAAAATATGCACTTGAAAGGAACGTCTAAGTGCAAAATGGAAGGAGGCATGGCACACCGCTTCTGAAAGCCTTGCCAAGAAAACTGTAGGGATTGGGGCAGTGGTCACCAGGAGTCGTGGCAACTCAAAGGTACAACACACACACACACAAATAACAAAAACAACTGGGGTCCAAATTGCATTTTTTCCCCCTTGTTCCACCTAGGCAAACCCAGATTTGCTCAAATCTGTTAACTTTCCCACCCATGACTGAAGGCAGAAGAGGCAGGAGAGCGATCAACATGGGAGACAGGAAGGAAGGAAGGAAGGAAGGAAGGAAGGAAGGAAGGAAGGAAGGAAGGAAGGAAGGAAGGAAGGAAGGAAGGAAGGACAGACTGTGGGCTCCTTGGTGCTCTCTGAACTTGGTTGTTTTCTTGCAGACGTTTCATGACCCAACTAGGAACATCATCAGTGCTAGAAGGGAGGAGGAGGACGACGACGACTGTGGGGTGCTTGGTGCTCTCTGATCTTGGCTGTCTTCTTGCAGACATTTCACTACCCAACTTGGTAACTTCATCAGTGCTAGAAGGAGGGGGGTTGTGGAAAGGAGGAGGAGGAGGGAGGGAGAGAGGGAGGAAAGAAAGAAGGAGAGGAGGGAGTGAAACAAGGAAGGAGGCAGGGACAAAGGAAAGGAAGGAAAAAGAAAGAAAGAGGGAGAGAAAAGAAGGAAAGGAAAGGAAAGAAGGAAGGAAGGAATAAAGAGGGAGGGAGGGAGAGAAGGAAGGAAGGAGGAGGGATGAAGGAAAGGAAGGAAAGAGAGAGAGAGAGAGAGAGAGAGAGAGAGAGAGAAAAGAAGGGAAGGAAGGAAGGGAAAGGGAAAGGGGTTACTCAAGATTGGAGAAATCTTCACAGGAGCCCAGAATGAACACTTGCACACCATCCTAGGCAAACCCAGATTGGCTCCGATCTGTCAACTTTCTCACTTTCTCCTGACGAAAGGAGAAGAGGCAGGAGAGCGATCAACGCCAGAGACCGCCAATTAACTGCTGGGTGTCATTCTTTTGAAAAAGACCGAATTTCCCAAAAAAGATGGCGTGAGCTGGCGGAGGCAAACTCCGCGAGCCTTTTATTCCGGCTTCTTCGGAGAGGCAATTCAGAACATCTACCAGCCTACAGACTTTTCAAAGTCCTCCAGAGTGTCATGGAAACAAGGAGAGAGGTTGCATTTTTAACAAACTGATATTATACAAATGAGCAAACCTGCCCCCTTGCAGCTAATCACAACACAACCATGACCCACAACCTCTTTTCTTTTCTTTTTTTTTCCACCTGACGCATCCCCACGACTTCGGACATTTGGCAACCGACTCATATTTATGACTCATATCCCGTGTGTGTGTGTGTGAGAGAGAGAGAGAGACGTGATCCCCTTTGGTGACCTTATGACCAGCAACGTCAATGGGGGGGGGGGAATGCCTGATTCATTTAACGACCGTGTGACTCGCTTGAATAACTGCAACAACTCCCTTAACGACGGTAGTGAGAAAAGCTGTAGGATCACCAAACCGATGTTTCACATAGCGACAGAAACTTTAGTTTCAGCTGTGATCGTAAGCCGAGGACTACCTGTGCTGGAAATTAAAAAAAAAAATCTGGATGTTTGCTAGCACAGCTGAAAGAATAGAATAGAGTAGAGTAGAATAGAATAGGAATAATAGAATCACAGAGTAGAATAGAAAAGAATAGAATTACAGAATAGAATAGAATAGAATAGAATAGAATAGAATAGAATAGAATAGAATAGAAATACAGAATAGAATAGAATAGAATAGAATAGAATAGAATAGAATAGAATAGAATAGAATAGAATAGAATAGAATAGAATAGGAATAATAGAATTACAGAGTAGAATAAAAAAATAGAATTACAGAATAGAATAGAATAGAATAGAATAGAAATACAGAATAGAATAGAATAGAAATACAGAATAGAATACAGTAGAATAGAATAGAATAGAATAGAAATACAGAATAGAATAGAATAGAATAGAATAGAAATACAGAATAGAATAGAATAGAAAAGAAAAGAAAAAATAGAATTACAGAATAGAATAGAGTAGAAATACAGAATAGAATAGAATAGAATAGAATAGAATTACAGAGTAGAATAGAAAAGAAAAGAATAGAGTTACAGAATAGAAAAGAATAGAATAGAATACAGTAGAATAGAATAGAATAGAATAGAATAGAACAAGAGGAGGAAGAGGAGGAGGAGGGGAGAGAAAGAGGCCAAACCACTTAATCCCTCTGGGTTCTTCTTCACGCCATCTGCACAATGTTTGGGAGGCCTTTGGAGAGATTCAAAAGCTGACGAATTAGTTTGGGGCAGAATTAAGGCAGATTCGGCTTGTCAAAGGTCAGCCAACAACTTTGTTCCGGCCGAGAGTTTATCTCGGCTGCAGCTGCGACGGACAATGGCCCAGACCTCAAGGGCAGAAACGTCTAGCTCTGTCTGATGAAGTGACATTGTTGATAAGGGGGAAGGGAGCTTAGGAAGGTCTAAGAGGGGCGGGGGGGGAAGGAGGGAGGGAGGCGTGGAAGGGTTGGAAAAAGCAGGTATTTTTCCAAGGGTGTGTGTGTGTGAATGGAGAGAAGAGGGTGACGTCTGCAGTTAAAGCCAAGGTCTTCTTTCCCCAGATATTATCTCAAAGGGGGGGGGGAATAAAGAAAGGAAAACTTAAGAAAATGAAGCTGCTTCTTTTGCAGAAGATCCAGCTTGCACCCTAATCCAGCTGTTTGTTCAGAAGGTTGAGAGAAATACCAGCAAAACACACACACACACACACACCATTTCAGATTTGAAATGTCTTCACTAGGTCACTTCCAATTAAAAGATTTGTGGAGGCAAGGGGTGGGTGGGTGGGTGAGGCTTCCCCCTCCCTCAAATGGCTCTTGATTAAGAGAAGAAGAAGAAAAAACAAAGAAACAAAACCAACCATACAGAAAAAAAAACGGGGGGGGGGGAAGATGGCTTGATGGTTATCAATCTGGGGATTAATTAAGCTTAACCAGGCACCACTTCCAAGTCCAGGATGTATCGGAAAAGAGCCATGGACCCCGGGCAGGCTTTTTCTCATTTATAGAAAAAGTTAAGTGCAAGAGACAGATGGGAACACTTGTCAACATCCCTAGAAGAAAAGTGTTTGGGGTAAACCTCAGGAGGAAGCGAGTCTCTGAGCCTGTCAGCCAGTGGAACAGACTGCCACATGAAATATGAGATTTTTTTTCCCCCCATAAATAGAAACTGGAATTGGGTAGGTTCTTGTTTAAGGAAAAGAAGGATGAAAGCAGGTCTTCCAATATCTCGGGGGATGCCCCAAAGAAGAAGGGGTCCACCTGTTCTCCAAAGCCCCTGAAGGCAGGACAAGAAGCAACGGGTGGAAACTAACCAAGGAGAGAAGCAACCTGGAATTAAGGAGAAACTTCCTAACGGAGAGGACAATTAACCAGTGGAATGGCTTGCCACCAGAAGTTGTGGGTGCTCCATCACTGGAGGTTTTTAAGAAGAGACTGGACAGCCACTTGTCTGGAATGAGTCTCCTGCTTGAGCAGGGGGTTGGACTAGATGACCTCCAAGGTCCCTTCCCACTCTGTTATGCTGTTATCTCTGAAGAGCAGATACTGAATGAGATCCTCACGAAGACTCATAGAACGGAGGCACTGAAAGGGCCCATCTGCAAATCCCTGCCTCATCTTTTCCCCCCCCCTCTTCTAAAAACCACAGCCATCTTCTAACACAACCCTGACAACAAATTCTAGTATAGCACTGGCTTCCTTCTTCCTCGGATTTTCCAACGTGATGAAACCAATAAAAGACGCCCACAGGGACCTGGAAACGGGGCTATATTTGCAGGAACGATCGGGATGGCATTCCAGCACGAAAATGGTCTGAAACGGGCTCCTCTCTTTTTAGAAGAACAAGAGAGAGAGAGAGAGAGAGAGAGGGGGGGGGAGAGAGAGAGAGAGAGAGAAAATCATAATAAATCCATTTTTCAACCCTTTGAAACGTCCTCTCTTTTTAGAAGAACCATAATAAATCCATTTTTCAACCCTTTGCACCAGCAGCTATTCTTGGTTCTCCATCTTCAATTTGTTTTGAGTAGAGATGATAAAATGCCAGTTCAGAGGCCAGCCTTCGCGGATATCTCTCCAAAAAAAAAAAAAAAAATCCACAAAGAAAACACGGGCTTCCTATTTTCTGCTTGTGAATCAGAGCGGGTTCTATTTTGAGAGAAAGGCCCTCGCGGAATTACAGATGAATTATTACCCCTTATGGAAATAAAAGGGAGAAATATCCTCAGTTTCATGCTTTGGCTGGCTGTCTAGCTGGCTGGCGGTCTCCGCCCCACCCCCCCCTGCCCATCCCAATTCCTTATATACCCATGTTTCCAACCCATTCCTGACATAGCTTCTCTGGCCTGGCTTTCGGATCGGCGGGAAAAGATGCTAGTCCCCTTGGAGTTCCTTGTTTTGAGATGCCCTGAGCTGGAAGGAAAATGAGGGAGGAAAAAAAAGGGGGGGATAGAGGCCACTGCTGCCTTTGGGGGAGGGGGGGGGATGGAAAGGGGATCCCCTTGCCTTGCGAAGCTGAATCAGGGTTTCTCAAACTTGGCAACTCAGAGAGGTGTGGGTTTCGACTCCCAGAAGCCCCCCAGCCGGCCGTAACCAACAGTACTGACTGAAGAGAGTCTTTGTAGGCTGGGAGTTAAAATGTGGGGTCCCGGGTGCTCTCTGAGCGTGGTGGTTTTCTTGCAGACGTTTCGTGACCAAAGTAGGTAACAGCATCAGTGGTAGAAGGGAGTGAGGTTTGCAGGGAGGAGGAGGAGGAGGACGACGACAACGACGACTGTGGAGTCCTGGATGCTCTCTGAGCTTGGTGGTTTTCTTGCAGACGTTTCATGACGAAACTAGGTAACAGTATCAAGCTTTTCCCCCTCCCTCTTGGATGGGGAAATCTTCCAGGTGTGGGGGGCTAATATTTCTCTCCGGGACTCTGTATTCCATCGGCCACTTCCTTTAGCCAAATAAATACAATGCTCATATGATTTGCCCGGCCTCCCAGCATTCTATTATTATTATTATTATTATGGATCATCGCACAGTCAGCCAGATGTTCAGACTGGATTTGGCATTTTGTCTACCTATCGAGTCCTTACCCAGGACCTGGGATAGGCAGATGTGGATGTTTGATGGTATTACAGATATCGTCGCAGGATGGAAGCAGTTCCTAGTAAGGCAGCCTTTTGCAATTGACTAATAGCGAATTTGTCAATGCCAATGGTGTTCAAGTGGTGCTCCAGTTGTTTTGGGATTGCACCCAAGGAGCTTATTACTATTGGTACTACCCTTGCTTGCTTTTGCCACAGTCTTTCTATTTCTATTTGTAGGTCTTTGTATTTTGTTATCTTCTCCAGTTCTTTCTCTTCTATTCTGCTGTCTCCAGGCACTGCCACATCCACTATCCAGAGTTTTATTTTTATTTTTATTACTACTACTACTACTACTACTACTACTACTACTACTACTTCTTCATTGGTTGGTTCCAGTGCAAAAGTGCCTCACTTCAAAAGAAAGGGAAACATCAGTTGTCTCTTTAGCCTTCACGCATCCCACTTGGGTCTCGTGGTGTGTGTGGTTTTGAGAGAGGACAAATGGTGGAAGAGGGGAGGGATGAACTCCAGAGATATGCTTCTGAATGTGATCACCTGCTCTTTAAAAAAGCAAAGGAGCATAGAGACGGCTATGAAGCCTGGGGGTATGTGTGTGGGGGTGTGTGTGTGTGAGACAAGGAACAAGCTCATTTGTTGATCTTTTAATAAATTAATGCTTTATGACTGGCCTTGCCCGGCGCAGGGAGTGTACTGTGGATAGGAATGGCTGCTCCTGGGAAGCGTTTTCACAGAGGGCACTCCCGTTTCCAAACAGGCTGGCCAGCCCCAGAAGCTGGCTTAGCTTTTCTTGTGTCCCCGGTGACGGTCCTGCAGAGGAGCAACGAGCCGCGCACAGAGGCTTCACTTATTATATTTGAAAGATAAATATTTTCAGAGAGGGAGGAATACATAAGCTGCTGTGCCGAGGATCAGCTTCCATGTTGATCTCAGGGCCCAGATGGATGGCCTAGAATCCTCATAAAATGCAAGAAAGAAAGAAAGAAAGAAAGAAAGAAAGAAAGAAAGAAAGAAAGAAAGAAAGAAAGAAGGAAGGAAGGAAGGAAGGAAGGAAGGAAGGAAGGAAGGAAGGAAGGAAGGAAGGAAGGAAGGAAGGAAGGAAGGAAGGAGGAGGAATGGAGGGAGGAAGGAAGGAAGGAAGAAAGAAAGGAAAGAGAGAGAAAGAGAGAGAAAAAGAGAAAGAAAGGAAAGAAAGATGAAGTAGATAAGTAGATAGATAAATCTTAGGTTTCTCCTCCTTTTTCTAGCTCCCCAATTGACGCTTTCCTTCGTCCCGCAAGGAGCTTCCACAGAGCTCACCAAAAACACACAGGGCTTGTGCAAATCCAAGAATTCCAGAATTTCCAAGGCCTGGAGAGGGGGTGAAACAAGAGAGCAACAGGAAGGGGAGACGTTTCCACCGGCCACTCCAGAGGGGAGGGGAGGGGGTCTTCCTCAAGCATTCCAGCAATGGAGGGGTTGGCTGCCAAAGTATGAGCAAGCAGCCAGACCCTCTGAGGTATCTTTGTTCACTGCCGGATTGGGAGAACCGGCCCAGTTGGACCTCATCCAACTTCTGGAGGAAAAACATTTGGATTGCGTTGATCTAACTTATTTGTCTAGCTGCCCATCGTCTCTTCCCTCGAGGAGGGGGGAGGACAGGCAAAACTCGAGGACCCGGTTAGACGTCACAAATCAAGGATCACGGCGCACAAAAGTCTGTCAAAAAAGTGGAAGTCAAGAAGTCAGAAAGATGTAACAAAAAGACTCTGTTCACGCAGCCTAGCACTGTGTTGGCTCTTTTGGCAGCTGCAGCACACGGCTGGCTCGTCTTCAAGGGATCGTCCACGAGGACTCCAATTCAGATTGGGTCTGAATTGATTTGGCTCCCTCGTTCGGTGCCGCTGCTGGGCTTGATCGGAGGGGGAACCCTCGCTTCATCGGTCAATCCGATTTCAGTTCAGGTTTCCAAATCAACTTCCAGACGGGGCTGGTTCAACTCTGTGGTCGTCTCCGCTGCTCAAAAACGTAGGCAGAGATGCATGAAAGGCAGCCCAAATGGCTCCAAATTGCACCTATTCGGAAACGTCCGTCTTGATTCCGCCGCTTTGAGTTGAGTCGTTGTTTGGATTCCGCCAGCCGGAGTCAATCAAACAGCCACCAGATCTCCAAATTGAATATTTGTAAGGCTCGGTGCCCGCAGTGTGTTTGACTCACCAATAAATCAGTTAGGCCTCCGCGATGTGGCCGATTTCATTTTCTACAGCAACGGGCTCACAGGGGTTGGAGACGAAGCTCTCGGGGCCTTGCAGCCGTGCCAGGCTGCGCTCTCCGACAAGGGAGCTGAGACACCCACAACCACACCGTCACAGTGTGCAGGAGAGCGGAAGAGGACAAGAAGGCAGAGATGTTTCCGTACAGACATTCTTACAACCTTCAGAGAAGGAAGACTTCCCTGGTACCAAAGACGGATTCAGCAATGCAGGTTGAAGGCAATCAAATCGACCCATCAAATCCAGGTTGGGAATCCAGTTGTCCATTTGGATCAAGTCACCAGATCAAAGTAACGTAGGGAATTGAGTCAGCCAGTCTGATGCTCCGAGTCAAATGCTACATTTTGTCCGTCCATCCATCCATCCGTCCATCCATCCATCCATCCATCTATCTATCTTTCATTTATTATATTTATAAATTCACCATTACCCAGTTTTAAATGACTAGACTAGACTAGACTAGAAAGTAGGAATAGAATAGAATAGAATAGAATAGAATAGAATAGAAATACAAAACAGAATAGAACAGAAAATAGAATAGAATAGAATAGAATAGAATAGAATAGAATAGAATAGAATAGAATAGAATAGAATAGAATTCTTTATTGACCAAGTGTGATTGGACACACAAGGAATTTGTCTCCGGCGCAGAAGCTCTCAGTGTACACACAAGCCACAAGTGATAAATCATGATCATAACCATAAAATACAATCATCATAAACCATAAGATACAACGCTCAGGGATAATCATAGAACACTAAATAATCAACCTAAATCGTAACATACAAACAACAGTGTTATAGTCATAAAAAGCGAAGGAAACAGGTAATGGGAAAGATGGGAAGGATAAGAGTAAAACAGCCCTACTAGGTGATTTGACATCCCAGGGCATAAGACAGTGTCGTGGGAATTGGTTGTTTAGCAGAGTGATGGCATGATGGGGGGGGGAGGATAGTTCTTGTTTCTTCAACAATGAAAACATTGTTGTGTTTTCAATCTAAGCAGCATATCTATAGAGGGAGGACTGACCTACGCAATGCTGAAGCAACCCCCCCCCCCCAAACGAATCCCAGCCAAGCAGGGCCTTCTCCTCCATTTTACTACCAGCCAATAGTAACCTTGGAGGAGCTGAGATGATCTTGAATTCTGCCTGAATCCATGGCATTCGGCTTAATTGCCTGTCCTCCAAATTGCAAAGCCCCCTTCCCCCCCCCCCACAGAGGAAGTGTACGACACTTAAACATTCCTCTAGGAAGTGGAAGGCCTTCCTGAACGTGGCGGGGGCCCTTCTCCACAACGGATATGAACATTAGGGACAGATAGAGGAGAAGAACACCAGTCCTGACCCAAAATAAGCAGCAATGGATGGAAGCTGGCTGGGAAATTCTGGGAGTTGAAGTCCACCCAGCTTAAAGCATGCCGGCTGAGGAATTCTGGGAGTTGAAGTCCACAAGTCATCAAAGGGCCAAGTTCGAAGACCCCTGGCCTAGGATCTAAGAGTTGCAGGTTGCTCACTTTTGTGCAAAGATGGCCCCTGAAGCATCGGAAGGAGCTTCTGACACACGGCTGAAAGGGTAGCCACCACCCCACACACACACACACACAAAAAAGACATATCCTCGCCATTGCACAATGTGGCACCAACACAACGCCTCTTTCTCTTTCCCGTCTCCCGAAACTCAAGCTTCGTTACGGCAATCTCGCACAGGCCACCTCAGAAAAATCTTACCTCCCATCCAAAGTTGGTCTCCTTCAACATCGTCCTGGGAAAAGCCAGGTACGGCCCGAATCTCTCTCCAACGTCCAGCTTCTTTTTGGTCCAAATGCCCAGTCCGGCTCCTGGAATGGAGGATTCTCTCAGCTCAAAGTCAGGCGGGATCGGGATATCGTCCGGAATGTAGACGGGGGCTTCGTACGGGGAGCCTTCTTTGGGATTGAAGTCCTCGCCCGTGGGGAAAGGGGAGGGTGGTCCGACGCGGATGGGGGACATGACGCTGTCCTCCGTCTCCTCCTCTCCGCTTTCGCCGGCGAGGAGCTCTGCCTCCGTTTCATACATGTTGGTCACAATTTCGTGGTCGCCTTTGAAAGGAAGACAGGGAGAAAATTACGAATGACGAACGCCTCCTAAGGAGGAGAACGGTTGAGGTTCTTCACGGGACTTGACGTACAAGGTCCACAGAATCACAGCTTTATAGGAGGCACCTCCAGAATCATCTGGTCCAGCCTTTAGTCACACCGTAGCAACCAGCTGGCCTCCCCTAGAAGGGAGTGGGTTCGAATCCCACATATACCCTATCCCAGGTGTCCAAAACAGCCAGGACCCATCCCGGGGGATGCTCAAATTAAAATCATTTGTGTCATCTTAATCTCCAGTATTATTATTTTATTTTATTATTATTATTGTTATTGTTGTTGTTGTTGCTCTCCTCAATTTGCTCCAAGTTGACGTCCCACTCCCAGTTCCCCCAGGATTGGTGCATCACGCCAGATATCGCGCGCGCACGCACGCACACACACACACACACGAAATTAAGAAAAAAACCCAGGTCCTTACAACAGGCTCGGCGGGAAAACTGCGAAATGGACTTAAAACTACAATACAAAGGTAGCTGCCAGCTTTGGGAGCGAGTTGCCTTCTTTCCACATATGAGACAGGGAGCGCTCGGCTTACCACATGTTCATTTAGTGACCGTTGAAAGTTACAATGGCTACAATGGAAAAAGCTTTTCACACTTAATGACTGTTGCCGCCTCCCCGTGGTCATTGGTCATGTGAGAAAGAGAGAGGAGAAAGAGAGAAGAGAGAGAGAGAGAGGGAGAAAGAGAGAGAGAGGGAGAAAGAAAGGGAGAGAGAAAGAGAGAGGGAGGGAGAAAGAGAAAGGGAGAAAGAGAGAGACGGAGAGAAAAAGAGAGACAGAGAAAGAAAGAAAAGGTGGAGGAACGCAATCATAACCCCTTTGCAAACAGAGCAGAAATGGGGAATTCTTAGCTGTGTTCTCCGTTCAGCACACGAAAGCTTCCACATTTTTTTTTTAAAAAAAAAAACAAAAAGTCATGTAGCTAAAAACATTTATTTAATTTAGGCGCGTTCAGAGGAATAATTATTAGGTTAGAAGTGGGCGTTAAGATATCTGGGGTTTTTTCTTCCACCTATTTGTGCCTTAGGTTCACAAAGGCTGTTTCTTTCAGGCCCAGGAGAGCTCATGGCCTTTTGGGAGAAGAGCAGGGGGGGGGGAGTCTGCAAGTGAACCCCCCACCCCAGGAGGAAAACGTATATATACATATATAAATGGGACAGAGGCAAAACTAAAGTAAAATTGCAAGGGGCAATCATTAACGGAATTAGTCCAAGTTGGTGACCACATCGAGTTAGCGACAATTTGAGTGTGCCCCACTAAGTTGGGGCCGCCTACAAGCAGCGAGGAGCGTCCAGCCAGCCGTCCAACAGGACCGAGGCCGAGGTTGGCCCTTTATTGCGACTTTTTTTTTTATGTAAAGCGCACACCCATGCAGAGTCGGGCTAAATAGCTTTAATCTCGGAAAGCCACCCCCCCACCCCCTCCCCAGCCTCAAAACAATTAGGAAATTAGCGTAATTATTTTAGCAGGCTGCCAACGACTGAACTGCGAAGAAAGGTCATTTGTTCAAGAGGTTTAGTGACTACCCATTTCTGGAGAAGGGGAGGAGATGGAGAAGGAGGAAGAGGAGGAGGATGGTATCAGATCTCCTGGCTTGAGCAAGAGGTTGGGCTAGATGACCTCCAAGGTCCCTTCCAGCCCTATGCTTCTATTTTCTACACTCTGTCTCTAAAGGCTTCATCTATTACTCTCTCCAAGAGAACAAGTGTCCTGTTGGACAGGTCATCACATTTCTGCTTGCCCCGCCTTCCTCCAGATAGCCAACTGTCCTAGGACACAAGGGATAGAAACAAAACAGGATAACAAGAGTGGGAAGGGACCTCGGAGGTCATCTAGTCCAGCCCCCTGCTCAGGCAGGAAACCCCGTCCCATTTCAGACAAGGGGCTGTCCGATCTCTTCTTGAAAACGACCAATGTTGGAGCATTCACCGCTTCTGGAGGCAAGGAAGCAGGAAGACATGGGCACCAGCCTGGGAAGGAATTGCTAGAATGGCAATGGGGCATTAAAAAACACACACACACACACACACACACACAACTGCTGGGAAACTGCAGGATGTCCTCACTCTGGTTATTGATGTTGTTAGTTGCGCTTTGTGTCACTCGTCCCCCCTTTTTGGTCCTGGGGGTGTGGGGTTCGGATGAGACTTGGGAGCAAATGTGGTGACACTCCCTCACGTGATGCTTTTGTCCCGATGATCCGTGGCGGGACTCCAGAGGCCGAGATTTGGCAGATAAGCAGAGAACGGGATGTTCACAGGGGGAATTAAAAAAAGGAAAGGAGTGGGGGGGGGGAGAAGGGATAAAATAGTGCTCAGGGATAAAATAGCAACAGGCTGCGAATCTCTGCCAGCAGAAGAGAAAACAGAGAGGCCAAGTTATCTGGGCAGCCCTGGAGGAAAGCAAAGAGGGAAGGCAATGACTGATTTGCAAAAGAAATGAAGGCGAAGGGAAACGAAAGGCCTTGCGCCAATCAAGGCCGGAATACTCTTATTAAGAGGGCAGCAATCTTGTTATCCAACTGCGGGGTGGGTTTTTTGGTTGTTGATTTTTTTTACTTCTGCAGCCCAAAAAATCAGAAAGAAAGCACCTCCAGATCTGCTAGATCAGCTCTAGGGTGCTGCTTTCTGGCTATTTTTTTTAAAAAAAGCTAATCGGTCTAAGGGACCCCCCCCTCCTCGGTTAATGTGCAGGCTGTGCAATTTGGAGACACATTTACCTGCTTCTCTGAAATATTCAAGTTCTAGGCTTAAAAGGAGTAAAAGGAAATCAATGAAGAAGGGAAGGAAATGGAAGGGAAGGGAAGGGGAAGGGGAAGGAGAAGGAGAAGGGAAGTAGAAAGAGGGAAGGAAAGGAAAGAGAAGGGAAGGGAAGGGGAAGGGAAGGGAAGGGAAGGAAAGGAAAGGAGGAAAGGAAAGGAAAAGAAAAGAAAGGGAAGGAAAGGAAAGGAAAAGAAAGGGAAGGAAAGAAAAAGAAAAGAAAGGGAAGGAAAGGGAAGGAAAGGAAAGGAAAAGAAAGGGAAGGAAAGAAAAAGAAAAGAAAGGGAAGGAAAGGAAAGGAAAGGGAAGGGAAGGGAAGGAGAAAGAGGGAAGAGAAGGGAAGGGAAGGATAGGAAAGGGAGGGAGGGAGGGAGGAAGGAAGGAAGGAGGAAAGAAGGAAGGAAGAAAGAAGGAAGGAAGAAAGAAGGAAGGAAGAAAGAAGGAATAAACAATTGGATCAAACAGAAACCACAAAGTAGAAGTGAAACCAAAAGAGAAAAGATATCCAGGTGGAACCCAAACAAATAAAGATGACCACAAACCCTTAGTTTTTTTAGTTCTAAAACTGGAAAATGTTCAATTTTAGTGCCTTTCTCCCCTGAAAGCCCGCCAGCAACAGGGCTGGCCTAAGCGAGAGCTTGGCGCTCACCAGACAGAGAAACAATTCAGGGGTAAAGAGGAACAAAGTTTTATTTTTCTGAAACCCAATTCTAAAACCCTCCCGTGCCGTGGGGCAAAAACCAGGCCGCGGCATTTTAAGGGAGGGAAAAAAACGAGAGAGAAATTCCACCCAGTTTTTATTTTCCGAAACACAACGTTCAGGTGCTTCCTTATATTAAAAAAGGTTTTCTGCCAGGGGAAGGAAGACTAAAACCTGTAACAATATTTCAAAGTGTTTCTTAATGCACATTTCCTCCTTTGTAAAACTAGCAGAGAAGCTGCCTAAATACTTTGCTGTTCAATGGCGGTATTATATTTCTGGTAAAAGTTTAAGTTCAGTCAAGCGTCAAATATATTTCTACCCGGAAATCTATTAGAATCATTAACTGGACCTTTAACTGGATATTATTATTTTTTTTCTTCCCTCCAGCTTTCTTTCAGTTTGAATCCCAGACATGTCAAAGGTGCTTAAACCTGATCGCATTTTAATTCCGCTGAAACATCTAAACCATTTCCCTCTTCGTTCCCCCATTTAGATTTTGCAAAAGGAATCAGGCTGATGATCAAGGGCTTAAATAAAGCTTCAGCTGGTTGCAAAGTGCTTGTTACCAATGCACAGGGGAGAATTGGTTCCCAATTTCCCTTTGATCGTGCCAAAATTCCTGGTCAGTCCACAGATTTATGCATTTTGTCGATGGTTAAATTGGATGTCGCGTAAACACAGATGAGAAGATTCAATATTTCCTTTATTTATTTTTTTAAAGGAGCAAACAAGCACTGATACTTTTTGCAACGCGTTTTTTGTTTCTTTTTAAAGCTGGATATATTTTATCAATATAGTCCATTTCGAAGCGCTGAGCTTCCTGTATCTTGAATTTCAGCGAAAGGACCCTAGAGATATATCTTTGATCTGCCTAACTAAGAAAGCCAACTTCATTCATTCCAGTAATTCCTGCCCAAGCCCCAAGTAAGAGGAACTGAGGAAATCTTGCTTACAAAAATATAAAGTGGATTTTATTTTTTTTTAGCTCCTCAGACAAAAACGATGATACAAATGCTTACAAATAAACCAACAAATATTATGGGGGAGAAATTGTGGGCAGGTTGGAGGAAATTTTATTTTATTTTATTTTTTAAAAAAAGGAGAGGATGAAACAGGCATAGAGTGGGCTATCTGCAAAATGAAGAGATGCATTAAGAGATCATTTAAAAGATGCTATTGGTTCAGCGGTTTTTATATGCGGTGAAGGATTAGTACGCTAGTCAATGGAGCCTGAGCACTCTTAAAGTCCATGAAAGTGGATGAATGAAACAGGTGAGGAAAAAAGAAAAACCATCCGAAAAGAGCCAGAATTATTATTGTTATTAAATGGAATGGAATGGGAATAAATAATAGAACAGAATAAGAATAGAAATAGAATAGAATGGAATGGAATGGAACAGAAGCTGGAAGGGACCCTGAAGGTCTTCTAGTCCAGCCCCCCGCTCAAGCAGGAGAACCTATACCATCTCAGACAGATGACTGTCTAGCCTCTTCTTAAAAATCTCCAGTGATGGAGTGCCCATGATTTCTGGAGGCAAGTTGTTCCACTGGTTAATTGTCCTCACTGTCAGCAAGTTTCTCAATAGAATAGAATAGAATAGAATAGAATATAGACTAAACTAGACTAAATTAGAGAATAGAATAGAATAGAATAGAATGGAATGGAATAGAATAGAATAGAATAGAATAGAATAGAATAGAATAGAATAGAATAGAACAGAACAACAGAGTTGGAAGGGACCTCGGAGGTCATTTAGTCCAACCCCCTGCTCAGGCAGGAAACCTAGACCATTTCAGACAAACGGTTGTCCAATCTCTTCTTAAAAACCTCCAGTGTTGGAGCATTCACCACTTCTGGAGGTTTCTTAATGCCTTCAGTGGTTCCTGAAACAGAAGCCAAGCTGTACCAACTTCTGAGTCATGGCCCAAGTCAAAGAGGGTGAAAATAATTTTTCTCCGGCCTTCCGAATTCTCCAGGAGTTTTGGGCCCTGAGCAAGCCAGCCAATCTTGCAAAAACCTTGCCCCCCCCCAAAAAAAGGTAAGTTCGCTTCTAGAGGATTGGCTGGAGCGGAAGGTTTTTAAACTGGCAAAAACTGGCAAATGTGTGCCATCCCGGGCTCCATGTAAGGAGGAGGAGAAAAGCTGACATGCTGGATCTGTTCAAGTTGCTAGGATATGTGGTGTGCGAGTGCGCTTGTGCGGGCTGTGGGTGTCGCATTATCCGGCCCAGAATAGCAATGTTCTTGTGCCGCAGTTAGAGAAACAACATTTAAAGTCAGGAATGGCAATCACTTGGGCCGCTAGGCTGGAGAAAGAAAGAACTGGGAGGGCAATCCTTCCCAAAAAAAAAAAGGAAAGAATTCAGAGAAAAAAATTAAAAGAAACTCATTACCAGCTTGGAGAGAGGGAGAGAGAGAAAAAAAACACCTCTTTTGAAAGGATGCACACAGATACACAGAAGAGAGAAAGAGAGAGAGAGAGGGAAAGAAAAGGAAAAAAAAAAAGCCATCAAACCATTTTGTTTCTCATGGCAGCTTTGATAATGGGAGGGAAAAAAGTTTTGAGAATTTTCTTTCAGGTGCCCTTGCAAGGAAATAATAGCAGAGGGGAAGAAAAGAGAGGGCAAAGAAAAAAGAGAGGGGGGGGGGAGAGGCGAAACGAGGAAAGAAGATAACACTGAATCTCAGATTTACGGAAACTTCCTAAAGGAAAAGTCTTGAAAGAGAGGGGGGAAAAAAGTTGTGTTGCACTTCCCACTAATAGATGCACGCAAAAAGATGTCTTTTTTGGGGGGGGAGAGAAAGAAAGAGGAATGCTGGCCCTCCAGATTTCTGGGGGAGTGGGGGGGGGAAAAGAAAGGAAGAATTAATGTAACTCTCCCATCCCCAAGAAGGGCAACTGGCAACCCCGAAACCCTGCCAAGCGCGAAGCCCAAAGTTGTTTTGTGTTACCTTCATTGACATTCCTCTCACACCCCTTTGCCGAGGTGGGGAAACGGGAGTTTGTTTTTTTTTTTTTTGGCACGGTGGTGGCGGATTAAAACCATCCATAAAAAGGGGGCTCGCCGACATGTTACAGATGACCAGGAATAATTGATATTTCCTGAAGGGTGTTGGGCCCGTGTTACACACACACCCCTCCACACATGCATGCACACCCCAAGGGTTGGGGGAGAATGCAGGCCCCCCCAAATTAAGAGGACGCCACCCTAGACTTTGCAAACTTTAGAATGGGGGGAATTTGCAAGAGAAATACTGGAGAGAGGACTGAACCGTGAGGTGGATGTTAAATGCAGTTTTACACACACACCCCCTTTCACCCCCAAAACCCCCACGTGGGAAGGAAATATTTCCCCCCAAACCGTCCCTTTCCAGGGTGTTCCAAATTCACACACACACACACACAAACGCACAAAGCCTTGGCCTGCCTCTTGCTGCAAAATTGTGCAAAAAGGAAGTTTCTTCCCTTGTTGGGAGAGGGGAGGGAAAAAAAATCTTCTTTTTGAGACACGAAGTTGTTCTCTTTCTGGGTGGGGAAGTAGGAAAGAGGGCAGCGTTTCGGATCCCAGCTTTGGAAAGAAATGGCTGTATTCCTTTTTTATTTTTTTTCCCCTTCCCTGTTTTTCTTCTTCTTCTTCTTTTTAAAATAACAACAACAACAACAACAAAAACCTTCTCTGCACCTTTCTCCATTCGTTTAAACTTTCTGCGGGGAGGGGGAAAAAAAACAGCGGCGTTAACTAGGATGGGAATCTAAAATCAATAACCGTATTAAGACTGAGGTCAGCGCCAAGTTCACCAAATGGCGTTCGGGGACCCTGAATTTAGGAGCTTCAGAAGAAAGAGTTGGAAAAGGGAGAGAATCGGGCCCTGTGAAGGGGGCAGGCAGCGAGTTATTCGTCTCCCCCCCCCTCCATTGTTGAGTACAAAATAAAACATGGCTGTAAATCCGGAAAAGTCTTTTTTTTTACAACTGGATTTCTTTCTTTCTTTCTTTCTTTCTTTCTTTCTTTCTTTCTTTCTTTTTCTTTCTTTCTTTCTTTCTTTCTTTTTCTTTCTTTCTCTCTCTCTCTCTCTCTCTCTCTCTCTCTCTCTCTCTCTCTCTTTCTTTCTTTCTTTCTCCCTCAAAGGCATAAGGTTTTCTGAATTACAGTACAGACCATTTCATCAATTACAGAGGCTTTGGGTTGTTTTGTTTTTTGTTATTTGTTTTGAAAAGGGAGCTCTTTTCAACCAATCCCTCCGATCGCATCCCGATAGCGAAGGTTTGATTGGAATCTTGAACCAGGGTTGAATGGCTGGCTGCTGTGCACGTGGTCAAGGTCAACAAGAAAGTTAAATACTAGCCGAGATGATTACCACGTGGCCCGTAGGTGCTACAGAAACACGGGCCCTGGCCTTTTTTTTTCCCCTGGTTCAGCCACTTGATTCAAGTGGCTGGGCTGGTAGCATACAAATGAATGAATGACAATTAATTAATGATCTCTATGAGATTCTCAGTCATCCAGGTCACGGTTGACCCAAAGGTGCTTCCCCCCCCCCACCCCCCGAAAAGGCAACTGGACTTTCTTGGGCTTTTTTCCCCCTTGAAGATGTTTCGCTTCTCATTCAAGGAGCTTTTTCGGTTCTGACTGATGTTCTGACTGACTGGTCCATTCCCCACCATTCAGTCAGAACGGAGGAAGCGTCTTGGATGAGAAGTGAAATGTCTTCAAGAAAGGAAGGAAGGAAGGAAGGAGGGAGGGAGGGAGGAAGAAAAGGAAGGAAGGAAGATGAGACAGCTAGAGAGGGAAGGATGGAAGGGAGGGAGGAAGGAAAGCAAAAGGGAGGGAGAGAGGGAGGGAGGGAGGGAGGGAGGGAGGGAAGGAAGGAAGGAAGGAAGGAAGGAAGGAAGGAAGGAAGGAAGGAAGGAAGGAAGGAAGGAAGGAAGGAAGGAATTAAAAGCATGCTGGCTGGAGAATTCTGGGAGCTGGAGTCCACCCACCTAAAAAAGGCCAAGTTTGAAAAACACTAGATTAGACGATGTTTGAAGTTCCTTCCAACTCTAGAGCTAGAACTGGGTAATGTGGATTCTAGAACTCATTCTAGGATTCATGCCATACAACCAACACACACACACACACACACACACACACACACACACACACGCACGAGCTTTGGTTTTAAGCAAAGGCAAAATAATTTCCCCAACTTATCAAACCCCATAAGATGCTTCAGCTTTAAAAGTCCAAAGGGGGGGGGGGGACTAGATCAACCTTTTTTAACCTTTCCTTTACAGAAGTGGCCATTTGGATCCTCCGTGATTCTCTGGACCGGCTGGGAGCCCGACCTGGGCCTTGTGTCAAGTGTTTCTTTTAAAAAATGACCAGGCAATTACGGCTTAGGTGGTGGTGGAGGAAGCGGGAAATCCAGCCCTTATTCTAAACAGCTTTATTGATATGCATATTCTTCCCAGAATTTGTCAGCGGCGCTTACATCCTCCTTACTGCTTAAAGAGTGCCCGGGGCGGCTTGGTTGAAATGGCTAATGAAGCTGCTCTGATTTTGATCAGAAACGAGGAGGAGAAGAAGAAGGAGGAGAAGAAGAAAAACAATTAAAGGGAAGAAAAGACGCTGTTTGTCTTTCTCTCTTTTACTCCGTCCCCTGGCTACGATTCATCTCCTGGAGCTAAAGAAAGGGAGTCAAAGGATGGTTGAGCATCTTTCTTCCTCCCCTTTTCCGTTTCTTCTCCCCACATTTAAATCATCATTGACTCCTTGCCACAATCCTGGGCTTAAGCACTAGCTAAGCTGACAGACCTCCTCACTGGGCTTTGGATTTTCTCCTTCACTATTCATCACTTGGAAACCTCTCGGAAGAGGGGAAAATGTAGACTCTGGACCCGGTGCCTGAGCAGCCCTGTCTCCCTGGGGGAATAAGCCGGTGGATATTATACTGTAATTACATTGGAGAGGGGAGGGGAGGAGAGAAAAGGAGGAGGAAGAGGAAGAGGAGGAGCAGGAGAGGAAGAGGAGGAGCAGGAGGGAAGGACTTGGAGCAGGAGGGGAGGAAGAGGAGCAGGAGGAAGAAGAGAAGGAAGCAGGGGATTGGACTAGATGACCTCCAAGGTCCTTTCCAACTTTATCATTATTATTATTATTAAGAAGAGGAGCAGGGGGAGCAGGAGGAGGAGCAGGAGGGGGAGAAGGAGGGGAAGAGGAAGAGAAGGAGGAGGAGGAGAAGAAGGGAGGAAGGAGGAGGAAGGGGAGGAGGAGGAGGGAGGGAGGGAGGGAGGGGAGAAGGATTGGATAAGCATTTGTCTGAAATGGTCCAGGGTCTCCTGCTTGAGCAGGGGGCTGGACTAGAAGACCTCCAAGGTCCCTTCCAGCTCAATTCTGATTGATTGATTGAAATGGTCCAGGGTCTCCTGCTCGAATAGGGGGCTGGACTAGAAGACCTCCAAGGTCCCTCCAGCTGATTGATTGATTGAAATGGCCTAGGCTCTCCTGCTTGAGCAGGGGGCTGGACTAGAAGACCTCCAAGGTCCCTTCCAGCTCCGTTAGTCTGTCATTCCAGTCCGCATGCAAGCAGTCCAAGCCTTACAACCGTTCATTCAGGGACCGCTCAAAGTTACAAACAGCGCTGGAAAAAACGTGAGTCGGGACCGTTCTTCCCCCTTGGGACTGCTGCACCCTCCCCCCCAGTCACGGGATCAAACTTTGGCCGCTTGCCAACTGACTCACACTTACGATGGTCGCCGTGCCTCGGGAGTCACGCGGTCCCCTTGGGCGACCTTCCCAGGAGCTAAGGGGGAAGCCTGGCTCACATCGCCAGTGGGTCGAAAAACGGGAGAAAATTCCTCTTAGCCCCCTGACTCGCTTAGCGACGTAAATTCTGGGCTCGGTTGCGGTCGTAAGGCGAGGACGGCCTGTATTCCTTACCCAGCCAGATGGAGGATTCAAAGCCCGTCTCCAGCGCTCGGCCTGGAGGTCTTTGACACCCCCCAAGGTTGAACACAACGGTTCTATTTCCTGCAAATCCAAAATTCAGAATTTCTCGGGGGTGGGGTTCTCCCCCTTTCTCCCCATTGAAGGAAAACACACACACACACACACACACACACACACACACACACAACTGGTTCTCCCCTTCGCCGGGCCACTTTCTCCCGCCACTGTCATAAAGATGTTTCTAGTTTGAAGTCTCAAATAAAGCGAATTGAATTGGACTCCCCCCAACCCCACCTGCCCCCTCCACGTGCCCGTTTAGCGGTTTAAAGGGGGGGGAGAAAAGAAAGGAAAAGGGGGGGGGGAAGAAAGGGGGTAAAAAAAAATTCATTAATTTTTATTAACAGGGAGAGCCATTTGTTCCCGGTGACAATATTTGACTTGTCGGAATGATTTTGCAGCCCTGCCACGAGGTGCCTGCTCCTTCCATACATCACTCCATTACTTTGCCAGCACGGACGGAGTTGCAGTCATTAGCCAGTGAATTAATGACGGCGCGGAGCGCGATTAATCACGCTGACAAAAGCCTGAGCCAGCCACTGACCTGCGTGGGGCTGGGGAGACCCGCGGTGCAGAAGAGGGAAGGGGTCTTCTGCCCCCCACCCCACGCCGCCCCGCCACCACCCTCGCTGCCAAAATGGCCACCGTGGCAGGAGAGGGCACGGGTTCGTTCATGCATTAATTATTTGATTTATCTCAAAGGGCCGGAAGAAATGTTAAGAAATGCAGGGTAACAACTGCAGGGAGTTCACGTCACAACTGGGGCAAGACGGGTCGTAAAACAGGGCAAAATCCTCTTAGGAAACGTCTCACGCTGAGAAAGGGCCAGGAAAAGAAAGGAGAAAGAGTCTTGAGCAGGGGGAGAAAGGTTGGACGGCCACCTGTGTGAAATGGGCTAGGGTCTCCTGCTGGAGCAGGGGGTTGGACTAGAAGACCTCCAAGGTCCCTTCCAGCTCTTATTCTGCTTGATTGATGGATGGATGGATGGATGGATGGATTGAAATAGTCTAGCGGGTCTCCTGCTTGAGCAGGGGTTGGACTAGAGCAGCGGTTCTCAACCTTTTTAATGCCGCGACCCCCAACCGGTCGTAAGTCGAGGACTACTCAACCGGTCGTAAGTCGAGGACTACTCGACTGGTGCAGCACCGTTTGCAGAAGGGGACTTTTGGCGGGCTCAGCACGGCAGAGACAGCCTGGACCATTCCTATTGGCTTTGGAAAGCCAAGAGAATTAGACTCTATTCAAGAGAGTCTCTTCTATTGGCTTGCAAAAGCCAATAGAATAAAAGGGAGTAGCACAGCTAAGGAAAAGGGGGCAAAAAATGGTGGACTGCATTGTTTGCCGACCCCCGTGAAATGGTCGTTCGACCCCAAATGGGGTCCCGACCCACAGGTTGAGAAGCACTGGACTAGAAGACCTCTAAGGGCCCTTCTGGCTCCAGGTTGAAGACCAAGGAGATGGGATGTCGAGTGATCTGCATACCTGACGGAGAGCCCTGGATCGGCCCCGGGGACAAGCCCCACAATCTAACTACACGGATGGGGGCTTAATTTGGTGCTCTCCCCCCCTCGCCACACCCACACCCCCGTTCTCCAACATCATCTGTTTCCCTTTGCTGTGCTCTGCCCCTGTGTGTGCAAATTGGGGATTACCATGTAACCTGATTTGTCAGCCACTGTAATTCCCCCACACACACACACCCCACACACCCATATGCTTTTCCTTTCGCCCCACTTATTTAAATGGCTTTTATTTATTTTATTTTTTTCTTTTTGCCTTGCCATTTAACTGGGGTTTGTACTTCACCCAGCGGTGCATGTAAAAACAAAAACATTTGTACGTTACCCAGACTTTTCAACTTCGGCTGCTGCCCTTGCAAACACACTGTTCGCATTAGCAGATCTTCTCCTTTGTCTGAGCTAAAAAAAAAAAAAACGCCGGGCCAGAACTGCAACGGCTTCATTAACATAAAACCACATGCTAATGGGAAGCAGGGCTGTTTAATGGTTTATTTTCTTATTATCCTACGATATATTTCATTTCTCCTTCCCCGGCTGCCCTTTGCCTCCTCCGTTGCTACTACATTCCTTCTTCAATTTCATGGGGATCCTGGTTCCAATATTAGCCCGGCTCAGCTAGAGATCTGATAGAGAACAGGGCCAAAGGATGCCATTGCTGGTAAAATAAAGAGTCTCTCTCTCTCTCTCTCCCTCTTTCTTTCTTTCTTTCTCTCTCTCTCTCTCTCTCTCTCTCCTTTTTCTTTCTTTCTTTCTTTCTCTCCCTCTCTCTCTCCCTCTCTCTCTCCTTTCTTTCTTTCTTTCTTTCTTTCTCTCCCTCTCTCTCTCCTTTCTTTCTCTTTCTTTCTTTCTCTCCCTCTCTCTCTCTCCCCCTCTCTCCCCCTTTCTCTTTCTCTCCCTCTCTCCCTCTCCCTCCATCTCCTCTTTCTTTCTTTCTCTTTCTTTCCTTCCTTCCTCTCTTTTTTCCTTCCTTCCTTCATTCCTCCCTCCCTCCTCTTTCTTTCTTTCTTTCTTTCTTTTTCTTTCTCTTTCTTTCTTTTCTTCCTCCCTCCCTCTCTCCTTTCTTTCTTTCTTTCTCTCTCCCTCTCTTTCTTTTTCTTCCTTCCTTCCTTTCTTCTTTCCTTCCTCCCTCCCTCCCTCCTTTCTTTTTCTTTTTTTCCCCTTCCTACTTCCCTCTCTTCCTTTCTTTTTTGGCGGGGGGGGGGGAATATTGGGCCAGCCACTCCCTCTCAGCCCTAACAAGGAGGAAATGGCAAACCGTTTCTGAAAAACCTGGTCGAGATAAATTGCAGGGACTAGTCCAGGCAGTTGTGGTATCCAAAATGGAGTGGAAGGCGCACAAACACCCATTCACATCCCTCCCTGGCCCAGCCAACTATCTTAAACAAAATCCGTGAACTATCATTAGGGCAACTCCCAGACCTGTGGACTTCAACTCCCAGCATTCCTCAGCCAGAGTGGCCGTCGCTTGGAGTTCTGGGGGCTGAAGGCCACAACCACAAGCCACGATTCACTTAACAACCGAGTGACTAACTTAACAAGTCCACGGCTTCACTTAACCACGGGGGCAAGGATCGTCATAAAATGGAGGCAAAACTCATTTAACCACTCTCTCGCTTAGGACGGTCGTACATTCTTTCTCTCTGCACTTGTTTTATCAGGCTGTTTCTTCCCTCTTCCACCAAATGCAGCCGAGGGACAGACTATAAGTTTTCTTTTTTCCTGTTCTCTTCCCATCTATTTTTCCCTTAGTGTTAATTTTTTTTTTTTTTTTGGTTAAAGTTGCAATCTAAACATTACCAGTTGCTACTGATCTGAAATCCACACCAGGATGCCTTTTGGCTAAATAAGCTTGCAAGGAATAAACAAGCTGGCATCCTGCATTGGAAAACGGGAATTAAAACAATTTAAAAAAAAAACAGCTCAAGCTTTAGAGAGCTGGCTTTTTTCATCTTCTTAACACACACACATCCAGAGAGACAAAGACAGAGAGAAAGAGGAAGAGGAAGAGAGAGAGAGAGAGAGAGAGAGAGAACAAGAAAGAGACACAGAAAGAGAGAGAGGGAAGGAGAAAGAAAGAATGAGAGAGAATGAGAAAAAGAGAGAGAGAGAACGAGAAAGAATGAGAAAGAGAGACAGACAAAGAGAGAGAAAGAGAAAACAAGAAAGAGAAAGAGACACAGAAAGAGAGAAGGAAGGAGAAAGAGAGCAAGAATGAGAGAGAATGAGAAAAAGAGAAAGAGAGAGAGAACGAGAAAGAATGAGAAAGAGAAAGAGAGAAAGAGAGAACGAGGAGAGAAAGAGCTAGAGAAAGAGAGAGAGACACACACAGAGAGAAAGAACTAGAGAAAGAGAGAATGAGAATGAGAGAACAAGGAGAGAGAGAGAGAGAGAGAGAGAGAGAAAGAGAGAAAGAAAGAGGGGGGGGGACACCCCAATCTTCCCTGACCATCTTTATGTAACCTTGTCTCCTTCCCCAATGCCAGCCAGTGTAATGCATTTCTTTAAATTAATAATGCGTAAAAGGAGATTTACGCTGCCTGGCTAAAATATTATGGGGTGCCTTTTTTTTTCCTTTTTCTCCCCCCCCCCCTTGCTTTTTATTCATGCATTTGTCACTGTAGTCTCTAATGGAGGTGCTGGGCCTAGGGGATAAATAATGAAGAGTCTACCGTAATCTGGAGCCATTTGCAAATTCATCACCGATATTCCTGGGGAAGGTGCGGGAAGGACGATGAAAAATATGGCCCGGCCGCTTATATATCGCATCGATTTCCCCAATCCCATTTATTTAGAGAGCCCCACTCCGAGCTGGGTTCACACGTGAACCACAGAAGAGCTTTTTTCCTTTCCTGTCCTGCCTCCGTTTCTCCTCGCCCACCTTGCCAGTTTAAAGTGGGCGCCGATTAATTAATTGGTCCATTTCCTCCCCAAATTGCCTTCTTTTTTTACCCCCCCCCCTGAAACTTAAATTCCTCCTACGGTATTAATAATGAAGGGAAGAGGGTTGAGGGTCCACACCTTTTCCCGCCTACATGAATCCCACAGTTTGGTCAGCTTTACCTTTTAAATCTATCACTTATGTCTGCAGGGGGGAAAAAATTACTTTTTACAGTTTTCAATCTCCATCACTGGAGATTTTAAAAAAGAGATTAGACAGTCATTTGTCTGAGATGGTATAGGTTCTCCTGCTTGAGCAGGGGGCTGGACTAGAAGATCTCCAAGGTCCCTTCCAGCTCTATTCTATTCTATTCTATTCTATTCTATTCTATTCTATTCTATTCTATTCTATTCTATTCTATTCTTTCTATTCTATTCATTTATTTCTATTCTATTCTATTCTATTCTTTCTATTCTATTCATTTATTTCTATTCTATTCTATTCTATTCTTTCTATTCATTTATTTCTATTCTATTCTATTCTTTCTATTCTATTCATTTATTTCTATTCCATTCCATTCCATTCTATTCTATTCTATTCTATTCTATTCTATTCTATTCTATTCCATTCCATTCCATTCCATTCTGCATTCTACTGTACTGTACTGTACTGTACTCTACTCTACTTTCTACTCTACTTTCAGGAGGATTTCTGTGGTTGTAGGACAGGAATGATGCAGAAAAAGCCGCTTTCAACTCTTGGTTTCTGGAGCATCTTTCTCAAAATTCACATCCCCCCCCCCCTAACTAGACACAAACCAGAACACGTTTTGCAGGCCAAACCCCATAATTTGGGAGAGTTTTGCTATGTGGCTTGCAACTCAAACAATGCATACATTAAGGAAAGCTGCTCACAAAAGCTGGGGAGGGAGAAGGCTTGATGAGCGGTGCCTTATGGAAGACGGGGTGTGTGTGGGGGGGGTTACATGTGAAGCAGTCAGGAAGACAACCCCGTAGAAAATTGGATATATTAGAAGGAAGAGGCACTTCTGAAGGGAAGGGGGATACAGAGATACAGAATAACTGAGTTGGAAGGGACGCTGGAGGTCTTCTAGACCAACCCCCTGCTCAAGCAGCAGACTCTATACCGTTCTAGACAGTCCAATCTCGTCTGTTCTGTTCCATTATTCTATTCTATTCTATTCTGTTCTGTTCTGTTCTGTTCTGTTCTGTTCTATTCTATTCTATTCTTTCCATATTCTATTCTATTCTATTCTTTTCATATTCTATTCTATTCTATTCTATTCTATTCTATTCTATTCTATTCTATTCTATTCCATATTCTATTCTATTCTATTCTTTCCATATTCTATTCTATTCTATTCTTTTTCTATTCTATTCTATTCTATTCTATTCTATTCTATTCTATTCTTTCCATATTCTATTCTATTCTATTCTTTTCATATTCTATTCTATTCTATTCTATTCTATTCTGTTCTGTTCTGTTCTGTTCTGTTCTGTTCTGTTCTATTCTATTCTATTCTATTCTATTCTTTCCATATTCTATTCTATTCTATTCTTTTCATATTCTATTCTATTCTATTCTATTCTATTCTATTCTATTCTATTCTTTCCATATTCTATTCTATTCTATTCTTTTCATATTCTATTCTATTCTATTCTATTCTATTTTATTCTATTCTATTCTATTCTTTCCATATTCTATTCTATTCTATTCTTTCCATATTCTATTCTATTCTATTCTATTCTGTTCTGTTCTGTTCTATTCTATTCTATTCCATCCATTGTTCCTTGTCTGGCCTTCTGCTGCTCCATGGACATTTAGCCCTATAACCACAACAGAGCATCCCAACAGGATTTCTTTTTCCAGGCTAAGCAAATTAGAATATTAGCTCATCCAAGTCTCAAAAGGGAACAATCTCCTCAGTCCGATGGGCCACTCAGCTTTATATAAAACCCTTTTCCCACTCAGTTCTTAATTTTGGACGCAGGGGAAACTGTGCAACCGCACAATTCTGGCGGTCTTCCTTTTCCTTCTGGTTTAATTCATCCATTTCCTCCGGGGCTTTTAGTGAGGCGGGGTTTTTTTTCTTTTTCTTTTTCTTTCTTTTTTTCTTTCTTTCTTTCTTTTTTCAGATACTGCCATCCTGTAGATCGGTGGCTGAGGCCTTGCAAAGGAGCCGGGGGCTCCCCGAGCGGAAACGCCGTTTGTATTGAGGAGGAAGGAAAAAGCACAACAGATGGAAGGGCACGGAGTTGGAACAAGTGCGCGGGTCAACAATGCAACAGGTTCCTTTGGCTTGCACACAAGAGAAAAAGGGGGAGCCGCGCAAACCGGCCACACAATGCCGACAAAAATAACAACAAGAAGAAGAATACTGTGAACCGAACGAACGCACAACCACTTTTGGCAGGAAAGATGCTAATCAGGACCCCGTATTCTATTGATCGCTTGATGGGAAGCTGAGATTCAGTCTTTCTCCTCTCTTTTTTAATTCCCCCCCCCATTGGAAAAGCATTGCTTTAAATCTCTCCCCCCCCCAACCACCCCCGTCGCCCACCGTGATGATAAGAAATACAATTTAAAAATGCACAGCTCCAGCAGCAGCAGCAGCAGCAGCAACAAGAATCAAGTTGATTTTCTGAATTAAGATGCCCCTTGGCTGGCGAGGATTTACATCTGATCTGAATCGGCCGCACCGTCTCCGGTTTCTGTGTAAATATCTGCATTTTTCAACAAATCATTTGCAGTTGCAAGGCGAACCTTTCAGGCCAAATTCTCGGCTCTTTTTTTTCCTTTTTCAACAGTTGAGGGAGAAAATGTTTGTTTTCGGAAGGTGGCTGTTAATAAGTTTGCGTTACTGCCCTACCAGTGAATAAAAGGCCATCAAAATAATTGCTCTGTAGGTCATTAAGGCACGTTCCTTTCTGTCCTGTTAGAAAATTTGCAAAGGGATATTCGTTCGTACTCCAGTTTTTGGCTGGGCGCCTCCATCGCAAAACCATCCATTTCTGCTGGAAGCCCAGGGAGAAACAAGAAAGGAAATTCCAGACCATAATACTTGTGGAGCCGAGCAATGGCCTACTGCTTGGAATCAGGAAGCCTCCGTTGGGGGGGGGGGTCAAGCAAAGGTTGGGAACTGTCTCTCTTGGAATGGTCTGGACTTTGCTGCCCTAATCAGGAGATTGGACCAAAAGACCCCCAAAGTCCTTCTAGCCCTAGGAGTCTATGGTTCCAAGGTGTTCAGTCACAATCGGTCAGTACCTCCAAGATCCCTTCTAGCCCCTAGATTCTATGATTCTATGATGTCCAATCATGACAAATTCAATACCAAGATTCTATGACTAAGGAGAAACTTCCTAACGGTGAGGACAATCAACCAGTGGAACGGCTTGCCACCAGAAGTTGTGGGTGCTCCATCACTGGAGATTTTCAGAAGAGACTGGACAGCCATTTGTCTGGAATGGTCTAGGGTCTCCGGTTTGAGCGGGGGGTTGGGCTAGAAGACCTCCAATCCTATTGTTGTTCTATGTTCTATTCTAAGATGCCTAGTCATCACAGTTAAGGACCTCCAAGGTCCCTTCTACCCCGTAGGCTTCTATGATTCCAAGATGCCTAGTCATCACAAGTTCAGGACCTCCAAGGTCCCTTCTACCCTGTAGGCTTCTATGATTCCAAGATGCCTAGTCATCACAAGTTCAGGACCTCCAAGGTCCCTTCTACCCCGTAGGCTTCTATGATTCCAAGATGCCTGGTCATCACAAGTTCAGGACCTCCAAGGTCCCTTCTACCCCGTAGGCTTCTATGATTCCAAGATGCCTAGTCATCACAAGTTCAGGACCTCCAAGGTCCCTTCTATCCCGTAGGCTTCTATGATTCCAAGATGCCTGGTCATCACAAGTTCAGGACCTCCAAGGTGCCTTCTAGTCTCAGGAGTCTATGATTCGAAGACATCTACTCATCCCAAGTTGGGTACTGAACTGTGTCGTTGGTTTCATAGTCCAGGGGGGAAATCGTGAGATGCCTCGTCAGATTCACCCCAAATCTACGTCTCCGCCAAACAGGACAGATTAGGACACAGAACTCTCTTTCCTGCCTAATCCCTGCTCAGCAGGTAGACAGACTCCCAAGGAAGAGATGGACCAAAAGATCTCGTGGGTCCTCCAAACCAGCAAGTTGCCTTGGCTAGACAGGAGCCAATCTCGAGAGAAAGGCTCTTCCCCCTCCCTTTTCTGCCTGTCAATCTCATCCCACCCCCCACTTCCCCCCCCCCCCCCGCAACGGTTCAGCCACACTGGTCCCTGGGAAAAGGATAATTAGCCAGTTTCATAACAGGTCTTAATGAAGATTGCCGAGGAAGAAAGCTGGATGGTTTGCCAGCCATTAAGGGAGGTCAAGAGGTCAATTTATGAACCACTGAGTCACTTTACCTGGGAAAAGCCCACTTATGTAACCGGAGGAAAATCTGTTCTTTGTCTCTTTATCTGCCCCATTTGTACGTTGACATTGAAGTAAAGGTATAATTTATCAGTCAGGAAGGCAAACACAATAATCTAAAACAACAACAAAAGCCAGATCTTTACCCAAGGGGAGGGAAGGGAAGGGAAGGGAGGGAATAAGAAAGAAACAGCGGATCTGGAGAAAGTTCTTAAGTTCTCTTTGCTCGCGCCTAATATTTTAATTCCTTTACAAAAAGCCCATGCCCGTGTTTGCTGAACGTATCTGTGCTCGTGGTAGGTGGGGAACTAAAATGCTATGGTAAAGTCAGCTCTTCTAGCCAAAGTGCTTGCTCTGTGATGATGATGATGAGGAGGAGGAGGAGGAGGAGGAGGAAGAAGAAGAGGAAGAAGAAGAAGAAGAAGAAGAAGAAGAAGAAGAAGAAGAAGAAGAAGAAGAAGAAGAAGAAGAAGAAGAAGAAGAAGAAGAAGAAGAAGAAGTAGTAGTAGTAGTAGTAGTAGTAGTAGTAGTAGTAGAATCAATTTGGATCCGTTTCAGACACTTTGCAGACACGCCAAGAAGTTCCTGGTCTGAATCAAATGGGGGGGGGGGGCAGGATGGATTTGGGCATCCGAGTCAAATTAAGCCTGCCCCTGTTTTTTTTTTCTTTTCTTTTTTAAACTGAGTGTAAAACTTACTTTAGGAGGAGAGGAGGACAAAAAAAAACCCTGCTTTTTTAACCCTCGGCTCTATGGAAACCCTGCAGAAGTTTTTGCCGCTAGCTCGGCGGCGTGACTCAAACAGGAAGGGCCCTTGGTGTGTTTTTTTTCTTTCTTTCTCCCCCCCCCCTTCTATTTTTTCAGAAAGCACTTTTATCCAAACACATATTAATGCAAGAAAAACGGGGGCTGGAAAAAAAATAAACACGGCCCGGCTTTTAGGCAAGCCAGAGGAAGAAAGAAAATAAAGTCACGGCCGAGACGCAGCGGATCTGCGCCATTTAAGCCTCTGCTCTTCTCGCTGCCGTGGTGCGGTTTTGCAGAAAAAGCACTTTAAAAAACAAAAAAACCCCAAAAACTGTAGCATTCCTTCTTGCCGAGAAGAGAAAAACGTCTCTTCTCCTTGTTCTGCCCACCGGTGTATAAACCAGGATCCAGATGGCCTGATCCAGGAACTCCCATTCCTACTTTTCCAAGGATCTTGATGTTTTGGGATAGAGATTGGGTGGAAAGGGGTCAGAAGCTTTAACGTTCCTTTGATAAGTAAGGTCAGGATGCTGGCGACTGCCCAGTTCTGCCACTTTCTGCAGACCGGGCCGGACGTTTGGCTTCCATTAACACCGCAAGCATTTCGGTGACTCAAACCCAACATCCAACCTGCCCGCCAGGCAAAAAGCTGAACTTTGAGGTCGTCTTTTTTTTTTTTTCCTCTTCCTTTTTAAAAATTCCCCTGGCTGTCCAAAAACGATTCTGCCAAAGCAAATGAGGAATCTGATGCCGGCGAAGCCTCTATTAGCCTTGGCACCCGCGCCTCGCCTCTTCCTCCAGCGTTTAGGCACGGGTTCAAAACCGTGGGAGAGAGAGAGGTGAGGCTTGGCTGAAAAGTTTCGCCCGAGACGCTTGGCCACAGGCCCACAGCTGTACAGCCTCTGGGTTTTCGACACCGGCCGGGTCACGAGGTGGGTGGCAAGACCGCTCAGAAGGGGCGAAACACACACACACACACATACACACCAGCAACCTTACAAACCAGGGGTGAGCAAACCAGGATGCTGCTTTGGGATGGCATCGCCTGTGATTCGCGGCCTCCTTCCACGTTATCCTGGCTTTTGGCATTATTATTTTATTTGAAAGCAAAAGGGAAATCTACAAAATGCTTTTCCCCTCTCTCTCTGAGTGTCCAAAACTGGGACATTCAAGAAGAGGGAAGGGAAATGAGGTGTGTGTGTGTGTGTGTGTGTGTGTAGAGAGAGGCAGAATAAAGAGGCACGAAAGATTGCGTCTAGCGAATCTAACCATGGATTTATTGTTGCTTGGTTTACCAATGGGGAGGGGGGTGCGATGTCATTTAAGCTAGCCCCAGGCCAGGCCAGGATCTGCTTTAAAGAAAGCTCCATCCCTGGAAGCTTTTAAGAACAGACTGGACCGCCATCTGTCAGAAATGGTGTAGGGACTCCTGCTTAGACAGGGGGTTGGACTAAATGCCCTACAAGGTCCCTTCCAGCTCTGTTATTCTCTTCTTGCCCAAATATCTTTTGTATAGGAGTTTGCCAGATCACCTCCTTCAGCCTCCATCTAAGAAGCTAGCGGTTCCGTTCGGGTCAGAAGCAACGCGGTTAAAATAAGGCATACCTCGTTTAAAATAAGGCGTACCGAACGACATAAAACTTAAAATGTAAAATGCAAGGTTAAAAACCTATACAAGTTCAACAGATCTTGGCCGGATCTAGCCCAGAAACTAGCAACGTTCATTGTGTTCGGTTGCGTTGCCATGAGGTTTTCAAGGAGGCACACTGATCAGAGACACCAAGAACAATTATACGTATGTGTTGTTGTCTGCCTGTCACCACAATTGCAAAGGGCAACCTAGCCCCGTTTGTTCAGAATAGGTCTGGATCTTGTGGTTCCCGTGTGCAGAAGCGAAGTGATAAGGACTGTTTTTTTTTTAATGCCCAGGTTAAATTCCTGTAATGCATTCCACCTGGGGCTGCCCTTGAAGATTGTTTGGACTAGAATCTGAGACTCAACATGCCCCCAGAAACTTGATCCTTTCTTCGGATTATATATTTTTTCTTTTTTTTTTTTGCAAAAAAAAGATGTTGAGACTGGAAAAAGATAATCAAAGGGCTGGAGACTAAAACACATGAAGAATGGCTGCGGGAGCTAGTCTAAAGAAAAGAAGAAATATGGGAGACATGATAGCAGTGCTGCAGTATCTGAGGGGCTGCCACAAAGAAGAAGAGGGGGTCATATTATTCACCAAAGCAGCAGAGGGAAGGACGAGAAACAACAGATGGAAACTGACCAAAGAGAGAAGCAACCTGGAATTAAGGAGAAACTTCCTGACAGGGAGGACAATCAACTAGTGGAACAGCTTGCCACCAGAGGTTGTGGGCGCTCCATCACTGGAAGTTTTTAAGAAGAGACTGGACAATCACCTGTCTGAGATGATATAGGTTCTCCTGCTTGAGCGGGGGCTGGACTAGAAGACCTCCAAGGTCCCTTCCAGCTCTATTCTATTCTATTCTATTCTATTCTATTCTATTCTATTCTATTCTATTCTATTCTATTCCATTCCATTCCATTCCATTCTATATTCTATTCTGTTCTGTTCTGTTCTGTTTTGTTCTGTTCTGTTCCATTCCATTCCATTCCATTCCATTCTATATTCTCTTCTCTTCTCTTCCATTCCATTCCATTCCAGTCCAGTCCTATATCTTCTGACATAAGCCAATCAGAGACCTGAGCACCATTCGGGAAGCGGGCGGGCTCAGATCCAAAGGCCCCTCCCCTTTTCCTCTCCAACATCGTTCTGTTCCTTCTTTTCTTTTCTTTTTTGACCACCGTTTCAACTCGGTCTGAGACAAAAGGCGCCCGACTCCTGACCTGGATCGTAGCCGGGAGATGATATAAAGGAAAGCAAGCACTCCACCCTTCCCTTGTGTTTATCCACCTGCTGATGGCATCCAGGATTTACCACCGAGCAAATAAAATGAATAGCTCAGGTATCGACGGATAGCGGAGGTCACGGCTAATTTCAGGTAGCAACAAGGGGGGGAGAAAAGCTATCTGCCACCTCTCCGGGTGCACAGCCTGACAAATCAAATATCCACCTTGCAAAGGACAACCTGAACAAGGACGGGCGGGGGCCTCCCGGTGTCCAAAGGACGGGCGAAAAAAAAAAAAAAAAAGCCCCACACACCCCAAAAAGTCAACAAGATAATGGATGATGCCTGAGTCTAGAAAGTCAACAGTCTAGGCCGGGTTGAACGGAGAAAGGAGCACGGCCGTTTCGTGCCAGGAGCCGAACGAGGGGGCAAGATTTCATAAAATCCGCATCGCCATTTCTATGGCTGCAGTCACCTGAGCAAAAAAAGCAAACACAGATTTTTTTTGATTTTTTTTTTTTAGCGGGCGTTGCGTAGCAGGCTGGGCCCTTCTTTTAGGCGCCTTCCGCAAACACAAAAACACACACACACGCCCCCAAAATAATAAATTCACGGGCACAAAGACAGCCCACCCACTTCGCAAGCAGCTGGATACGGTGGGAGGGGGTGTCCCTTGTGACTTTACAGCCACAACCGGGCCCAAAATAATATGGCTGCTCGGTGAGAAATTTGTCCAAGTGAATTTGGCCCGTTTGTTAAGCGAATTCTTGGTTAAATGAGTCACTAAACGGATTGTTATAAGCCGAGGACACCAGCAGCCACGTCAGCCACACCCCAAAACGCCTCTGCAAAATCTGACACGACGGGCGAAGGAACAACTGGAGGGTCACTAAAGAATTGCACCTGGGCTGTTTGAGCATTTCAAAGGAAGAAAAGAGGCCGGTGGACCCAGATGCCCATTTTTCATTCACTTCTACCAATCCTTAGAAACAGAAAAGGGAATTTTTTTTTAAAAAGGACAGGAAATTTCATCACTAGCAAATCCGACAATGTCATCACATCCCTGCTGGGATACCCCAAATGCATGTAAGGGGCTCTGATGCTGAAAATAATTTTAAAAATCCCACTCGCCCCTTTGCAGAAAAACACCTACATGTTGAACAATAATACTGTACAGTGGGCGGGGGGGTGGACTAGATGACCTCCAAGGTCCCTTACAATCCTATTCTATTCTGTTCCGTTCCGTTCCATTCCATTCTTTTTTATTCTGCAATCTATTCTGTAATTCTATTCTACTCTACTCTATTCGTTAATTCCTGTAATAGTCTATTCTATTCTGTTCTGTAATTCTGTTCTATTCTGTTCGGTTCTGTTCTGTTCTAAAATCATCCTGGGTGTTTTGCCCTGTGAATTTGGTGGTGATGGAGGAAAAAAAAATAGAATGTATTTTCATAAAGATCCGTCTTATCTTTCTTTTTCCAAAACAAACCATTTTTATTTTTTTTTTATTTTTTTTTTTGCAATGGCCTGGGTTTTTTTTTTTAAATCCCTCTCTTCTTCCTTGGTTTTTAGCACTTCCCAAGGCTGTTCCCAACGCTGTCCTCTCCCTTCTGACAGGGATATCAGCCAGCAGTGCAAAAGACGGGGAGTCTGCACTTTGGATTCAAGACCTTTTATGAGTAAGGGTCCACGGAATGCAAAGCCCCTGGAAAGCTCAGCTCCTGTTGCTGGTTGACCAAGGGGGGGGGGGGGAGAGAAGACTGCTGGTCCGTGGGAGGAATTATATAATTAAATGGAAACAGGCGAGATAAATTGCACTTTCTTAATTGGGTTATCAGGAGAGCAGAGCAGGCCAAATGACCTCACCGTCTGGGGAGGCCAAGGCGTTGGCTGCCCTGGTGAGCCTCGCTCGGAAATGAGAGCGGAGGGACAGGTTATTCTTAGCCACAAAAGCCAGGCTCTGAAGCCAGGGGAGGGGTCTCCCCTGGCGGGCTGGCAGGGCCGAGGAAGCAATGAGGAAGGGGCTAGAGAAAGACAGCCTTACAGAGTGGGAAGGGATCTCGGAGGTCCTCTAGCCCAACCCCCTGTTCAAGCTGGAGACCCTCTAGACCGTTTCAATCCATCCGTCAATCAGAACAGAGTTAAAAGGGACCTTGGAGGTCTTCTAGTCCAACCCCTGCTCAAGAAGAAGAACCAGGAAGGAAGGAAGGAAGGAAGGAAGGAAGGAAGGAAGGAAGGAGGGAGAGAATGACAGATGGAAAAGGGAGGGAGGGAGGGAGGGAGGGAGGGAGGGAGGGAGGGAGGAAGGAAGGAAGGAAGGAAGGAAGGAAGGAAGGAAGGAAGGAAGGAAGGAAGGAAGGAAGGAGAGAAGGATGGATGGAAAGGGAGGGAAGGAGGGAGGGAGGAAGGAAGGAGAGAAGGACGGATGGAAAAGGGAGAGAGGAAGGAAGGAAGGAAGGAGAGGAGGAGGACTGTGAGATCCTGGGTGCTTTCTGAGTTTGCTGCTTTTCTTGCAGACGTTTCATTACCAAAGTAGGTAACGTCATCAGTGCCACAAAGAGGGTTGTTGCTGAAACTGAACCGAAGTCAAGAGCAAAGCCTCGTGGGGAATAGCAAGGACACCCTTCTTGCTTTGCCCTGATGAGAAAGGAACTTTGGTCCATGTGCAGAGTTGCCTCCAGATTAAACCAGCCTTCAATCATCTCTGCCCCTCCTGTCCCCACTTTTGTTCATGGGAGCTGAAAGGGAATATCATCAGTTTTCTGTGAGTCAATAAAATTTGACTGGATGCCCTCTCTCTGCCCCCCTACCCCCCACCCACCACCCCCGAGAGAAATTAGACCGGGCGTCTCAGTCTATCTTTGTCCCAAACATGCTCAGAAACCAGCCTGTGATGGGCTGGGCAGGGCTGATTAATGGCTTGGCTTTGTCTTTTCTCTCTGTGTAAAGGGAGGAAAGAGAGAGAGAGAGAGAGAGAGAGAACAAGAAAGACACACACACAGAGAGAGAGAGAGAGAGAGAGAGAGAGAGAGAGAGAGAGAGAACAAGAAAGACACAGAGAGAGAGAGAGAGAACAAGAGAGAGAGAGAGAACAAGAGAGAGAGAGAGAACAAGAAAGAAAGAGCGAGAGAGAGAAAGAGAGAACAAGAAAGATAGAGAGAGAGAACAAGAAAGAAAGAGAGAGAGAGAGAAGGAGGGAAAGAGGAGAGAAAAAGAGAGAGAAAGAGAACAAGAGAGAGAGGGAGGGAGGGAGAAAGAGAGAAGAAAGAAAGAAAGAAAGAAAGAAAGAAAGAGAGAGAGAGAGAGAGAACAAGAAAGAAAGAGAGAGAAAGAGAACAAGAAAGAAAGAGGGGGACGGAGGGGGAGAGAGAGAGAGAGAGAGAGAGAGAGAGAGAGAGAGAGAGAGAAAGTAAAAGCCAGCTTTTAAAGGTAAACTTCAGCATATGGCTTATGTTTTGAAACCCTGCCCGATTTGTAAAGCCGGAGGCACTGAACTGTGTCCACGTCCAAACTCAACTTGGGTTTCCTAGCTTCCTCCAGAAAGAGAGAGGCAGAAAAAACACACACAAAAAAATCCGTTTTTCATCCTATTAAATTAATGGGCATTTAGCCTCGGAGTGGAGTTAACTTCCGAAAATTGATGTCAGTTTGGTGTGTTTTTCCTGTCCCCACTCCCCAGGTTTACCGTACCGGAAAAGGCATTAACTGCTAACATCCAGAGCAGTCCAGGCCTGGTCGTACAAAGATTGATCCCATTATCTATCAGCCCAAAAGCGTCTTTTCCAAACCGCCTCTGCCTCAAGCCCATTCGTCTGAAGCGTCGCGTTTTGATTTCAAGCAGACAGGAAACCCGAAACATATCCGCAAAAATCGAATGAAAAAGCACCGCTCCAGGGCTGGGTCTCTTCGGCAGAATAAAAATATAAAAATTGCACAGGGAACGCACTCCCGGGAATTGGGCGAGGAACTAGGCCCTAGGACCCCGGGGCGACGAAGGTCACCCGTGGGATAAATAAGGGGATGATGACGGGAAGGGTGCAATTCAACTCTTCCAAGGTCAAAGCATCTCAACATGGAGGGTGCAAGAATAAAAAAAAAAAATGGCGACAGGCTTGCGATAAAGGATTGCGTATAATAGGATTTGTATTGAAAATATTTTCTCTCTCTCCCCCCCCCTTTTTGGGGGGTCACATCTAACTGAGAGGCCACAATCAGCTAAATCAACCTGAGTTAATCGGAGCGTGAGTGCGTGCCTTGGTTTTGTGGCCTTGCGATGATTGTGTTAAATCTTTGACTCTGTGTATGATAATTATTGGTATCAAGCCTATTTTCAGATCCTACTTGAATTATATCAAAATTATATTAACACGATATATATAAATCTTGTTAATGTAATTTTGTAATGTAATAATTTTGTTAATGTAATAATGTAATTTTGATATAATTCAAGTAGGATCTGAAATAATATATATATATATATATATATATGTTTTCTGAGGTTTTCGCGGGTATTTGTATATAGGTCTTTGGTTGTTCGGGTTTTCTCCCGCGTAAAATTGGAAGTGTCTTGGCAACGTTTCGACGAAGTCACATTCGTCATCTTCAGGCTGGTGTTTTTAGCTTCTTGCTTTGAGCAGCAATGTGTGGTTTTAGCTGTTTCTTCCTTTTAACTGCCAGTGAGGGTATGAACTGATTGGATGGGAGCTTGGCTGTGTTCTGATTGGGTGGAGGTGTGTTCTGAATGGTTAGGGGCTTGGCTGTGCTCTGATTGGCTGGGGGAGTGTTCTGTTTGGTTGTGCTCAGGTTAGTCTGAGTTGCAGAGGGGTTTAAGATTTTGGGGTTAGGGAGTCGTTTGTCAATAAATTTGGAAACCTGCCCTTATTGACAAACGACTCCCTAACCCCAAAATCTTAAACCCCTCTGCAACTCAGACTAACCTGAGCACAACCAAACAGAACACTCCCCCAGCCAATCAGAGCACAGCCAAGCCCCTAACCATTCAGAACACACCTCCACCCAATCAGAACACAGCCAAGCTCCCATCCAATCAGTTCATACCCTCACTGGCAGTTAAAAGGAAGAAACAGCTAAAACCACACATTGCTGCTCAAAGCAAGAAGCTAAAACACCAGCCTGAAGATGACGAATGTGACTTCGTCGAAACGTTGCCAAGACACTTCCAATTTTACGCGGGAGAAAACCCGAACAACCAAAGACCTATATATATATATATATATATATATATATATATATATATTATTACAATATATAATCACACTCCCCCACCGCAATATATAATATTCTATTATTTAACATATTAATATTATATTATCTTGCTATATTTGATTGATAGATAGATAGATATAAATAGATAAATAGATATAGATATAGATATATAGATATATACTTGTATATAATATATACAATTATATAACAACATTGTTATAATTAACAAGAATGATTAGGGGGCTGGAAGCTAAAACATACAAGGAACAGTGATGGGAATTGAGTATATCTAGTCTAATGAAAAGAAGGACTAGGGGGGACATGATAGCAGCATTGCAATATTTGAGGGGCTGCCCCAAAGAAGAAGAGGGGGTCCACCTATTCTCCAAAGCACCTGCAGGCAGGACAAGAAGCAATGGATGGAAACTAACCAAAGAGGACATTTTGGGGAAAAAAACAAAAAACAAAACACAAAAGCAGGCATTCCCAGTCTGGCTTCATTATTTATCCCACTGATTTTCCCCACCCTGGCTTGGCAGGAGCGAAGACCCCTGGAAGAAGGCGGAGGGAGGGTGTGTCTGTGTCAAAGGGCAGCTGTTATCGTGATATCTTTGTTGATAACGTATTGTACAATTAGATGCCTTTGACAATTTCCATTATGAGCTGATCAAATATTTATTGAGGCGGTGGGAAGATGACTACCCAGCTCCCTTGTACCCACGTCTTTTAATGATGTGGGGCTGAAAGAGAAATTCCAAAGCTCTAGAAGAAGCCCAGGTTTCTAAATAGCCAGGCTTCCCACCCACCCCTCAAAAAAAACCCCACCCACCCTTTTTTTCCCCCTTCTCTCTCTTCCTTATTTCTTTGCTTTGCATTAGAAGGCTTGCAAAATTGCCAGCCTGGCTCGTAAATTACCAGGCCAGCCAGATGGATGCCGTGGCTGAAGCGGACGCAGATCGCCGGGGCGATGATATGGTTTCTGCAAAGCATTAATCAAAACCGAAGAAAAGAGAATATTTTAAAAAAAAAATTGGGCCCTGGATATAAGGAACGAGGAGCACCCAAGTCCGGCTGTTGGAAGGTAGTTGGGAAAAGGGTTGATGATGGCGAGGCCCGACGCAACCAACAGAATTTTATTTTATTTTTTTATGATTTCACAAATCAACACAGTCTCCTTTCGGAGGGTGAGAAGGGGGTGGGTGGGAAATAAGACTTCATCCTGGTTTAATTTGTGTTTGTCCAAGAGGAAGAGAGGAGCAAGGCTTTGCAGCCTCACTTAAAAAATAATAATAATTAATAATAATAATACACTGGCTTTCCTTGGCGATAATTTTTGGAAAAGGCAAAAAATGGTATCTCTCTTTGAGATAAACCTGTTTATTCTCGTTCGATTTTTTCACGATGGGGGTGGACTCTGCCAATGCCGCATTCAAGGTCATGGATGCATTTTATTGCAATTGGGATTACTGAAAAAGCCAGACGTTCCATGATCTGATCTTGGAAACTGACCAAAGAGAGAAGCAACCTGGAATTAAGGAGAAACTTCCTGACAGTGAGGACAATCAACCTGTGGAACAGCTTGCCACCAGAAATCGTGGGCGCTCCATCGCTGGAGATTTTTAAGAAGAGACTGGACATTCACCTGTCTGAGACAGTATAGGTCAGGGGTAGGCAACCTTGACTCTTTTATGACTCGTGGACTTCAACTCCCAGCTGGCTCAGGAATTCTGGGACTTGAAGTCCACGAGTCATAAAAGAGCCAAGGTTGCCTCCCCCTGGTATAGGTTCTCCTGCTTGAGCAGGGGGCTGGACTAGAAGACCTCCAAGGTCCCTTTCAGCTCTGTTTTGATTGATTGATTGATTGATTGATTGATTCGCTAGTTGAAATGGTCTAGGCTCGAGTCTCCTGCTTGAGCAGGGGGTTGGACTAGAAGACCTCCAAGGTCCCTTCCAGCTCTTTTCTGATTGATTGATTGATTGATTGATTGATACCCCTGCAGGAGGAAAAATTTTCACAGGACCCATACCCGCAGGACACACCCTTCTGACATGTGGCCTTTGGACACTCACCACTCCTTTTGGCTCTGAGAGTGCAAATCTGGGACATTTGATAGATACCATCCATGTGAGATATCATGAGGAACAGATTTAGAGGCCGACACGATGGCCCCTTTAGAAGAACACAAAGCTTTTCTCTATTGCCCTCCAGAAAGCTCCTTCATGTGGGTGAGGTAAATCCTAGTCCCCCCCCCCCAGGGACTAGCCAAGAGCCGGTGCAGGGATCTAGAGCGTTCCCGAAAACAGGAGCATTTTATTCGCAGGAAGAGAAATAAGAGGAAGGAAGGAATATTAAGTAAATTTGCCACCGGATTTCTCAAAATATTGTTTTTATTTAAAAAAAAAAAAAGCAGCAAACGTGCTTAAGTACTCCTTCTTCCTATAAATAAATACACAAATATAAAAAAAAAATGCATTGGCGATGGCCTTGTTTCGGACGCTCGATCCAAGAAAAGGCGGAAAGGAAAAAAATCACCGTTGGTTTTCTGGCATCAGAAAGAAGCCAAACTCAAAGCAAGTCTCTGAAAGATCACAACTACACACACACACACACACACACACACACACACACACAATCTCAGAAGTTCTCAAACCGAAAGTCCATCCAACGGGAGGTATTCAACTTTGCCCAGAGGATGTAGGAGGCACAGTATTAAGAAACAAATAGTGATATGTAGGAGGACAGAATGATAAAACTTATTCCAGAGCTGCTGCAGAGGTCACATCCGACGCCTACCAACATCTAAGACCAGCCTTGATAGCTGGGTTGAAAAGCTTCGTGGCTCAGTTTTAAATTCCTCCACGTCTTTCCCAAATTTTCAAGATAGATGGACTTCAACTCCCAGAATTCCTCAGCCAGCCCGTTGACCTTGGGTGGACATCAAGAAGAAACTTCTAGTGGAAGAGGTGGGCCCAGAAAGGTCTTGGAGATGTTTCAACCAAGGAAGATTGGATGGTCGTCTGTTGAGGATGCTGTGTGGAAGGGGTCCTTGAGCTGATCTGGGGTTGGACTAGATGACCTCCGCTTCTCTTCAGTTCTCGGATCGTCCGTATTTGAGGATCAAGTCTTCCATCTCTCTCTGCGTGGGTGGCCGGGTCATTATCTTCTCCACCGGCCACGCAGCCTTCTACTTTCCTCCTTAATGCCACTGCCCGCTTGGCTTTAGTGGTGACAGATAAACCATGTTCCCGGATCCCGCACATGGGGAAAAGACAGCGACATTTGGCGTTGTTGACAGGGAGAATTAGAGGGAAACAAAAGAGGGTCTGTTTGGGCGCCCTCCTTTGCAGGGACTTAAAAACATTTTTCTCATTTTTGAACAGCTAATGTCTTGCAGGAACGGGGGGGGGGGGGAGAGAGACGCAGGGGAATTGCCTAATCTCTTTAAACTTAATCTTTCCCCTAAAAAAAAAAAACTAAGACCCCTTGGCTTCAGATGCCCCCAAATGATCCATATTCTGCTAAAGAAGCTAATTAGGTTAAGATTATAGTACGGCCGTAATGCAGGCTTTAACTTCTCTAGGCCTCGGTCTCATGACATCGGCCGCCCACCGATGGCACTTGGCACTTCTGCAGTCTTACCTGGGAATAAGGCCCAATGAATAGCCAGCACTCCAGTAAACAGGCTTACGATACGGAAGGATCTTGACAGACTTGAACACTGGGCCCTGTCTAACAACGACAAAATCCAACGGTGAAAAAAAAAGTAAGGTTGTACATTTGGGCCACGAAAAAGCAAATGGACAGGTAGAGTATAAGTGGGACTTTGCTCAATAGTAGCAACTGTGAGAGGGATCTCGGAGTCCTAGTGGACAATCCCTTAACTATGAGCCAGCTGTGTGCTGCAGCTGCCAAAAAAGCCAGCACAGTGCTAGGCTACATGAACAGAGGGATAGAATTGAGATCACGTGAAGTGTTACTACCACTTTACAACGCCTTGGTAAGGCCACACTTGGAATGCTGCATCCAGTTTTGGACACCACGATGTAAAAAAGATGTTGAGACTCTGGAAAGAGCGCAGAGAAGAGCAACAAAGATGATCAGGGGACAGGAGGCTAAAATATATGAAGAACGGTTGCTGGAATCAGGTATGTGTAGTTTAATGAAGAGAAGGACGAGGGGGGACATGATAGCAGTGTTCCAGTATCTCAGGGGCTGCCCCAAAGAAGAGGGAGTCAAGCTATTCTCCAAAGCATCAGAAGGCAGGACAAGAAGCAACAGATGGAAATTAATCAAGGAGAAAAGCAACCTGGAACTAAGGAAAAATTTCCTGACAGTGAGAACAATTAACCAGTGGAACAACCTGCCTCCAGAAATTGTGAATGCTCCAACACTGGGAGTTTTTAAGAAGCGCTTGAACAATCATTTGTCTGAAATGGTATAGCGCTTCCTGCCTGAGCAAGGGGTTGGACTAGAAGACCTCCAAGGTCCCTTCCAACTCTATTGTTCTGACTTCTGACTTAAATAGTTAAACTAAAGGAGATAACCAATGTTTAATGCCAGCTCTTTCTTCCAGCCCCAACTTAGAAGGATTGTATTGATTAAAAGTTGAGGTTATGAAAGTGTTTACTCAGATTCTCTATAAACATGGCAGCCACGATATTAAACCAAGACATCAGAAGAAAATTGGCAGGTTGAGAAGATGGGTACTAACCAGCCCTGGAAGAACATCCAAATCCGATGTATTGTGATTTTTCTTGGGTGAGTTGGCAACAACATACGGGAGTTATCTATGAAGCACCGTCCCTTCTGCAATTGATCAGTAACTTCTTTCTCTCCGCCATTCCCCAGTGAAGAATGATAACCAAGGGTGACTTAATAGTTCTTCTAGTCCAGCCCGCTGCTCAGACAGGGAACCCTATACATTTCAGACAAATGCTTGTCCAATCTCTTCTTAAAAACTTCCAGTGTGGGAGCATTCACAACTTCTGGAGGCAGGTTGTTCCACTGGTTAATTGTTCTCACTGTCAGGAAGTTTCTCCTTATTTCTAGGTTGCTTCTCTCCTTGATTAGTTTCCATCTGTTGCTTCTTGTCCTGCCTTCTTCGGGGGCTTTGGAGAACAAGTTGACCCCCCCCTCCTCTTTGTGGCAATCTTTCAAATATTGGAGCGCTACTATCATCTCTCTCTCTCTCTCTCTCTCTCACACACACACACACACACAAACGTCCTTCTTTTCATTAAACTAATTTGATGATTTCCTTGAATCGACTCATTTCATCATCTAATAATTTCCTTAAAATTTAACTTTCCCTTGGGTTGAACGCAAAGAGGGCAAGCCACGGCGGCTGCAGGAAAGCTGATCATTGACCCAGATCTCTTGGTCACTAAACAAGTGATCCAAATAAAGAGGTCCTAAAACAAGTGGAGGGACATTCCTCAACAGAGAATTTCACCAGGACGTTGCTATTTGGAAGGGAGAGGGGAAAAAAACACAGCTTGGCAGACAAATTCGATTTAATCCACTTGAATGAGAACCGGCAGAGTTTAATGCCGAGTGTTGCATTAAGTGGAAAAGTGGGGTCCCCCTCTTTCCTATGGGCCACATCCTGCGCCATAACAGAAGGCATTGCTTCCCTTGTTTATTGAGACAGTCTGGAATATTTAAACAGTTGTATATTCAATTATTACGAGGGGGGGAGAGAAATAAATTGCCTACGGCCAGGGTCAGCCTGTTTGATCAATGCACAATCAGATAACGGCTTACTTACACTTACCCTCCCTCCCCGAGACACACACACACACTCTCTCTCTCTCTCTCTCTCACGCCGAGTCTTTAAGCAAAGATCAGCCACTCAAATTTTAATTCCTTTTTTGCTAATTAAGCAGGCTGTTAATTGCTCTCAGGGCCTCTAATGCCTTGTCATTATGCTTTTTAACAGGCTGCTTCAATAAGCTCTGTACAAACAAAGGCGCCATCAGACGTTTAATGAATTAAGCAAATGCTGGTACTTTTAACAAGTGGGGGGGGGGGAAAACCATTGGAATCTTGCCTTCCGCGGAGAGGGTTTATTTATTTATTAAAAAGATGGATTTCCTCATCCACGGGGCAAAACAACAGAGAGGCCTCAGCAAAAAACGAATCTCGCAAGCGCCCCGGCGAAATCAAACGGAAGGAAATGCCAAGTATAAACTTGATTTTATTTTTTTATTTTTAAAAAAAGCTGCAATCTTGTTGTGTGTTGCGTTTGGGATGGCTGGAGTTGAGAGAGGGAAAAATCAAAGTTATCCTTAAGAGTCGTTTGAGAAGGCCTTGGAGGACATCCCTCAAATTGACGTGATTAAAAACCCTTTATAGATTATTTTTTATTTTATTTTTTGGGGAGAGGGTTAGAAAAATGAACTTAGCCTGTGGCTGTTTCACTTTAAAAAAAAAAAAACAAAAAACACAAAGCCTAAAACTACACACACACAAACACACACACACACACACAAAAGAAGGGGAAGGAAGGGGTATTCTTAGGCCTTCGGCCTTGGTAAAAAAGCAACGTCAATTGAGACTTTCCATGAAACCAAATAATTTTTTCTCTACCTTTTATGTTCTCTGGTTACCTACAAGAGCCGAGGTTGCCTTAATCAGTGCAAACATCCTTATTTAGATATTCTTAACCACAACTGGATCTGCCCAGGATGTTTAAGGTAGATGTGGCTTCTTCACATTTTTTTGTAAGTCCAAAGACGCATCCTGGCCAAAAAGGATCTCCTTGAAGCATTTTACCCCTTTTGTATCATGTGTAAAGATGGTCCCAGCACCCAACAATAAAAATTCATCACACACGATGCTATCTTGGGCTTGAGGATAGACAGAGATGCCCGTTTCCATAATTAGACCGGTTCACAAATTAAAAGAAACAACACTATGTAAAACAACAACAACCCAAAATCAACAACCAGCAATTGTCAGAGGAGGCGTATAATAATCATGAGACGGACGGCATATAAATTTAATAAATAGATGTACTTCCGCATCAACCTCTCCCAACTATATGGCTGTAAGCCAGCCTGTGTGGACTTCGACTCTTCCCCAGCCAGCAGGTGTGGACTTCAGCAGGCTGGCTGGGGAATTCTGGGAGTTGAAGTCCACCCAAGTTGCCCAGATTGAGAAACACAGCCCTAAATGTTATATTCCTCAAACCTAATAGTGGATTTTGGTTTTCATACCATACATGGTACATAGGGTTTCCTGCCTAAGCAGGAGGCTGGACTAGAAGACCTCCAAGGTCCCTTCCAACTATTCTATTCTATTCTATTCTATTCTATTCTATTCGATTCAATTCGATTCTACATTCAATTCTATATTTTTCTATTCTATTCTTCTATTCTATTCTATTCTATTCTATTCTATTCTATTCTATTCCTTTCCATATTCTATTCTATTCTATTCTGCATATTTCTATTCTATTCTATTCTATTCTGCATTTTTCTATTCTATTCTATTCTATTCTATTCTATTCTATCCCCTCATCCCTTTCCCTCAGCAGAACACCACAAGGGTGTGTTTGGTGTCACCTAGGCACCCCAATATCGCAAATCGTTTTAGGATTGTACACCGCCCAGAGTTATCTTGAGGCAAGATGGGCGGTCTATAAATTTTATAAACAAATAAGTCTCCAAAGCAAACGTGCCTCCTTTCCCAACGATCAGCAGGCTGTAAAAAAGCCACCCCTGGCTTATTACGGATTTTAGCTGCCTGTTAGCATCCCTTCCTTTTCAATCACAGTGGGCAGCTTTCAAAAGGACGCTGGGAAATCAGTTCCCTGTTTCAAACCACATGTCAGACAGGGGGCTTCCTCTCCTCCTCGTCTCTGTTCTGGATTCACATCTGTTTCTCTGCATTTAAAAAATGTGTTTGTCATTCAGCGCTGCCCCTTTGTCCCAAATACCCTCGCTTTCTCGCCAAGAGCTCTAATTCACTTATTCAATAAGCCGGCCGGGCTGCAGAGAAAGCTTTTGGACTCCACGTTTAAACTTCCAGATGGAAGGTCAAGTTATATCTTGGATAACGTATAACTGATTTACAAAAGGCAACACACACACACACACACACTCACACACAAACACACACATACACACACACGTGCAGGCGCAAGGCTCAGCCATGCTGCTTGGCCCTTGTCAGTTTCTTCCACAAAACAGAAGAAAATGCAGGGGAGTCTCCAATCTACGAATAGAATAGAATAGAATAGAATAGAATAGAATAGAATAGAATAGAATAGAAATAAAAAACAGAATAGAACAGAAAATAGAATAGAATAGAATGCAGAATAGAATGCAGAATAGAAATAAGGAAATAGAATAGAAATAAGGAAATGGAATAGAATAGAATAGAATAGAAATAAGGAAATAATAGAATAGAATAGAATGGAATGGAATGGAATGGAATGGAACGGAATAGAAATAGAATAGAATAGAATAGAATAGAATAGAATAGAATAGAATAGAATAGAATAGAATAGAATAGAATAGAATAGAATAGAATAGAATAGAAAATATGCAATGGAGTGGAAAATAGAGAATAGAATAGAATAGAATAGAATAGAATAGAATAGAATAGAATAGAATAGAATAGAATAGAATAGAATAGAATAGAATAACTTTATTGTCACTTTGAATGTACCCTAATTGGCACACATTAAAATGAAATTTCATTGCATTCAGCTCTCAAAGGCTCACCCTCTCTGATACACACTAAATATGTGAAAAATAAATAAATAAACACAGATTTGTGCATATACCCACATCTATTATACGACACAGAGAAACAACGCAGTCTAGTTCGGGTTACGTATATATATATGTGCACGGCGAGAAAAACGAATCCTGTCAGTTTTCCAGACGGATGGCATGCGTGTTATTACATCAGCCACTCTGGATATCAAAAAGAGGCAGGTGACTTTTTTATTTTTTATTATTTTTTTTTCCATTGCACCAGCAGGGTTCAACGTTCAATTCCGGCATCCTAAAGACGATCACCCCAAAAAAGGGAAGTTGGCGCCGGCTAATTATTTCATCTGTACCCAGTTAGTAATTACTGTGGCTTCTTTGCTTCCTTCTCCTTCTCCCTTTAAACGACAAGTGAAAAGTCCCCACACTTGTGGCACGTGGGATTGATCTGCATCTCGGCTGTGTTGGTTTTTGTGTGTGTGTGTGTGTGTGTGTGTGTGTGTGTGTGTGTGTGTTTTTTTAACAACCTGGATTCGAAAAGGCGGCTAGGGAAAGTCAACAAAACAGGTGCTTTTTTACAGCCACTCGATCTGAAAGGAATGGACGGCGGGCCCGGTTTTACGAGCTCGCCAGCTTGTGAACCGTGCCTCAGCTGCCTTGCCGGGCGCGCTTTGAGGGCGACTGAAATAAATTGGCACCACGTGAAGAAGTTTCCTCGACAGCTTTTCCTTGGCAGCAGTGTTGAAGTAGGTTTTTTTTTTAAAAAAAAAAAAACAAACTTTCTAGGTTTAGCTTTACAGCTCGGAAAAATTTTCCAGTGGTCTCCTCTCCCTTTACTAACCAGGCCAGCCTTGCTTAACTTTTTTCAGGGACAAGAAAGAGGGTGATTCAGTTGTCCTCGGATAACAATTGGCAGCAGAAAGGAAAGCTCTCTTGGGAATGTCATAAGAGTCATAGGGCTGGAAGGGACCTTGGAGGCCATCTAGTCCAACCCTCTGCCCAAGGCAGGAGTTCTTATACCATCCAGGTCAAATGGTTGTCGGGTCTCTTCTTGGAAACTTCCAGTGATGGAGCACCCACAAGTTCTAGAGGCAAGTCGAATAGCAGGAGACCTTAGACCATTCCAGACAAGTGGCTGTTCAGTCTTTTCTTGAAAACCTCCAGTGTTGGAGTACCCACAATTTCTTATGGCCAGCTGTTCCACTGGTTAATTGTCCTCGCTGTTAGGAAGTTTCTCCTTAGTTCCAGGTTGCTTCTCTCCTGGATTAGTTTCCATCCGTTGCTTCTTGTCCTGTTTTCTGGTGCTTTGGAGAACAGTTTGACTCCCTCTTCTTTGGGGCAACCCTTGAGATGTTGGAAGACTGCTATCATGTCACCCCAAGTTCTTCCCTTTGTTAAACTAGACATACCTAGTTCCCTCAATCATTCATCTAGGGCTTATCCTCCAGTCTTCTAATCATCTTTGTTGCTCTTCTCTGCATTCTTTCTAGAGTCCAGTCTTTTCTTGAAAGCCTCCCATAACGAAGCACCCACAACTTCTGGAGGCAGGTCGTTCCACTGGCTAATTGTTCTCACTGGAGAGTGTGTGGTTCTGTGTGCTGCCTGCATCCCGCGGACGGGGCTTTGCTTATTTGTGCGGACCAGTTGCTGGCGTGCTGCGGCCCGGTACCGGTCCACAGACTGGGGGGGGGTGGAGACCCCAAGTCTAGGGTCTCAGCAATTTCAGCCAGCCACCTCTGCCTCATGCACAGCGTCAAGATTGCTTCCCTCTTCTTAACCCCCCCCCACTCCCCAGTTTTTTAAGGACTGTCATCATCATCGCAACATGTGTTCCATCTCCTTTTTTTTACCCAAACAGCTGGCTGGCTTAGCTGGTTGCAATTGGGGGCAAGTGTGTCTCTTTGAAACAGCAGGGTGGAGTTTTTAAAGAGCTTGCCCAAATTTGTTTACCTTCAGCTCATTTTCTGGTAATTAAGGCTCCGCCATGAGCCATTAACAAGGCATCGGTTTTGAGTTTTGAGCTTGCATTAAAATCAGCTCATGGCAGCTTTCGGTTCTCCGGAGGGGGAAACTCCAGCGACAAAGCTGGCGGGACTTGATGGCTGTGAAACGAAGCCAGGTTGGAGAAGGCACTAAGCAATTTGCTACTGGGCGGAGGTGTCTTTGTGTCAGATATTAAGGCAGGGAGGCACCCAGCTCAGCTTTCCATGTTAAATTGGGGGTGTGGGTGCCATAATCCATAGGAACAACAGAGGGCAGCAAAGGGCCCTTTCTTTATATCGCTTTGCTACTGTTTAGTGGTTATGCACCTTGCTGCAAAGAATAGAATAGAATAGAATAGAATAGAATAGAATAGAATAGAATAGAATAGAATAGAATATTGCAATAAGGAATAGAATAGAATAGAATAGAATAGAATAGAATAGAATAGAATAGAATAGAATAGAATAGAATAGAATATTGCAATATAGAATAGAATAGAATAGAATAGAATAGAATAGAATATTGCAATAAGGAATAGAATAGAATAGAATAGAATAGAATAGAATAGAATAGAATAGAATAGAATAGAATAGAATAGAATATTGCAATATAGAATAAAATAGAATAGAATATTGCAATATAGAATAGAATAGAATAGAATAGAATAGAATAGAATAGAATAGAATAGAATAGAATAGAATAGAATAGAATAGAATAGAATAGAGCTGGAAAGGACCTTGGAGGTCTTCTAGTCAAGCCCCCTGCTCAAGCAGGAGAACCTATACCATCTCAAACAGTCTCTTCTTAAAAATCTCCCGTGATGGAGCACCCACGATTTCTGGTGGCAAGCTGTTCCACTGGTTAATTGTCCTCCCTGTCAGGAAGTTTCTCCTTAATTCCAGGTGGCTTCTCTCCTTGATCAGTTTCCAACCGTTGTTTCTCGTCCTGCCCTCTGGTGCTTTGGTGAATAACGTGACCCCCTCTTCTTCTTTGGGGCAGCCCCTCAGATACTTGAAGGCTGCTAGCATATCACCTGAGGTTCTTCTTTTCGTCACACAAGACATACCCAATTCCTGCAACCGTTCTTCATACGGTTTATCCTCCAGTCCCCTAATCATCTTTGTTGCTCTTCTCTTTCTAGGATCTCAACATGTTTTTTTGTAATCGTGGCGTCCAGTATTCCGTTGCCTGATGCCTTCCCTATTTTCATTCTTGGTGGGGAATCCGGATGGGTCCCGATGCCCGTTAGCAGGCCACGAAAAGACACTGGCCATCCCGTTGCCTGAGTTAGGCTTCCTCACCAGGGACTAGTCACTCATTTTTTTTGCAGCCTGAGCGGCAACCCCCCCCCCCAAAAAAAATAATAAAAAAAATAAATCGCCAGCTGGACAGGAGAGCAACATGATGCGGGGAAAAAAAATAATGGCGGACTCCTTTAAAAAAAAATAAAATTAAAATAAATAAATAAATAAAAGAACTCGGCTGCCAAAAATAGACGCAAACTTCTTGGGGGAACAGAACAGGAAAACTGCCGGGCATTATGCGTTTCCAAAAGGGTGAAAGCTGATCGCTTTCTCCCTCTCGACGGGTGGGGTGGACGGTGGGGTCTGGGGGGGGGGGCGTTCACCGCATTTGCATTGCCATTAAAGCTTTTTGAAGGCCAGCTGACAGCAGCTTTTTTAAAAAACAGCCCCCCCCCTTCTTTAATCAAATAGACACTTGATTATTCAAGAACACTCTCTTTGCCCCCCCCCCGCCGAAAAAAACTCTCTTTCTCTTTCTAGAAAAGAGCCTTTTTTCTCCCCCTGTGCAATTGAAAGATCAAGCCAGGAGAATGTTCAAGGTAATTAAGAAGGATTCCGAGGAGACCAGCCCATCACGGACCCTCCCGTACAGAGACACAATGGGCCTCCCCTGTGCAAGGCCGGAAGACCTGATGGCATTTTATTTAAAAACGTCTATCTTGCCTTGATGTACGGCTCACATTGCGAATCGCGAGGAAGACCTATTAGGGCCTAGCATTGCTCTGACAGACACAGCCTGGGATTGCTCCAGCAAAAGGGGAAACAGCGAGAAGCTCCTTTGCCCTGGCCACTGAGTGCTCAGCATGCCATCCATCTGTCTTTGAGATAGAGGGGGGAGGGGAGGAGGAGGAGGAGGAGGAGGAAGTTTCTGCTGGAGAATGGGAAAGGAAGGAAGGAAGGAAGGAAGGAAGGAAGGAAGGAAGGAAGGAAGGAAGGGGAGGGAGGGAAGGAGAGAAAGAAAGAAAGAAAGAGAGAGAAGAGGGAGGGAGAGAGGGGGAAAGAAAGAAAGAGAAAGAAAAAAAGAAAGAGAAGGAAGGAAGGAAGGAAGGAAGGAAGGAAGGAAGAGGAAGGAGGGAAGGAGAGAAAGAAAGAAAGAGAGAAGAGAGAGGGAGAGGGGGAAAGAAAGAAAGAGAAAGAAAAAGAAAGAAAGAAAGAGAAGGAAGGAAGGGGAGGGAGGGAAGGAGAGCAAGAAAGAAAGAGAGAGAGAAGAGAGAGGGAGAGGGGGAAAGAAAGAAAGAGAAATAGAAAGAAAGAAAGAAAGAAAGAAAAGGAAGGAAGAAAGAAAGAAAGAAAGAGAAGGGAGGGAAGGAGAGAAAGAAAGAAAGAAAGAAAGAAAGAAAGAGAGAGAGAAGAGGGAGGGAGAGAGGGGGAAAGAAAGAGAAAGAAAGAAAGAAAGAAAGAAAGAAAGAGAAGGAAGGAAGGAAGGAAGGAAGGAAGGAAGGAAGGAAGGAAGGAAGGAAGGAAGGAAGGAAGGAAGGAATAGGATGGGTGCATGGGTGCATGGGTGCATGGATGGGAGGCAGGCAGACAGGCAGGGGTTTACAATTGTGTAAGTCAAGGACTACCTGCAGTGAAATAGGAGAAGGTAAGCTGAGACTGACACGTCTTTGTGCTTTTCCCATCTTGCATCTTCGAGAAGATGAGTAGGCCCTAGCAGCAAGGGACGTGGAGTCAAAGGTCTCCAGATGTTGGGAAGGGCCCAAGTGGATTATGGTGAATCCATGCACTGTACTAGAAATCCAGTCAACAGGTTGCAGACGCACCGACCCAACATGTGGGAAAAGTCTTCTGATGATTTGGAAAAAGTGCAGAGAAGAACAACTGAGATGATTAAAGGCCTGGAGACAAAAACATAGAACAGTTGCACGAATGGGGGGGATGGACAGTCTAGAGAAAATAAGGACCAGGGGGGACGTGATAGCAGTCTTCCAATATTTGAGGGGCTGCCCCAAAGAAGAAGGAGTGTCAACTTATTTTCCAAAGCCCCTGAAAGCAGGACAAAAAGCAACGGATGGGAACTAACCAAGGAGAGAAGCAACCTGGAACTAAGGAGAAACTTCCTAACTGCTAGAACAATTAACCAGTGGAACAACCTGCCTCCAGAAGCGGTGAATGCTCCCACACTGGAAGTTTTTAAGAAGAGATTGGACAGTCACTTCTCTGAAATGGTCTAGGGTCTCCTGCTTGAGCAGGGGGTTGGACTAGAAGACCTCCAAGGTCCCTTCCAGCTCTATTCTGATTGATTGATTGACTGATTGAAATGGTCTAGGGTCTCCTGCTTGAGGAGGTTGGACTAGAAGACCTCCAAAGTCCCTTCCAGCTCTATTCTGATTGATGTTCCAAATTGGAGGGGGAGAAAACTGAGCCAAGAAAATAATGCCATCTCCTTGAGTCAGGGGTTGTCATCCCCACTTATCCCCCTACCTCAAAGGGCCTTTGATGAAAAGTCTGTTTATGGAGAGAGAGAGAGAGAGAGAGAGAGAGAGAGAGAGAGAGAGAGAGAGAGAGAGAGAGAGAGAGAGAGAGAGAGATGACACTTGGTGCACTAGCGGTGTGTCTGTGTGTGTAGAGAACTATCAGCCACAATCTCCCTTTTGTCTCCCCGAACCCTATTCACAAGGTCTGCGGCTCTCTTGGGTTTGAAAAGCATATCGATCCCTCGGGGCGCAAAGTCCAGCGTTCCATTAGTCCAATCTGTTTTCAAACTGACATAACCTCATCATTTGTCACCGCGGCTTGTCCCGCTGTGTTTGTTTAAGACCGAGACATTGGAGGTGTTTATCTGCGACTTTCCGATCCTGGCTTATACCTTTTACCTAACAAGGGAGTTTTATGAGGAGGCTGGGGTGTCTCATCTAACCTTACCCCTCCCTGTCCTTCGCCCCCACCCTGTCATTTATATACCGAGAGATTATGACGGGCCACAAGGGACTGTGCGGAGATCAGGGTATTTTTATTCGTCGCTATCTGTCCGGCTGCAACCGGGACATGATCCTCTCCTGAACAAGAGAGGAATGGAGGCTTGCGGGAAAAGATTAGGAGAGGAACGCAGCTCGCAGCTTGTGCTTGGGGCGCAAAGACAAGACACCACGCTGGCCGACAGTCGCTCAAACAAAAGCGGTGTTTGTGAGGAAAGCCAAACATTTATCCATGCCCGTTTTTAACTCAGGACATCCCCCATTGAAAAATGCAAAGATGGCCCATTTCTTCCCCCTCTTTTGGGGAAGGGGGTCCTCAGCCTAAATCAGAGGTCCCCAACCGGTTACGTGAAGAGAGGTTTTTCCGCGGACCGGAGAGTGTGTGGTTTTGTGTGCTGCCTGCATCCCACGGATGGGGCTTTGCTTGTTTGTGTGGACCGGTTGACAGCATGCTGTGGCCCAGTACCAGTCTGGGGGTTGGGGACCCCTGCTCTAAATCTTACAAGCTGACACTCCCATTGCCCATTTTTTCATTCCTTCGTTTATGTTCTACGTATCTTAATCGTGTCCAGATTCGATGGCTGCGCCGCGTAACCAATCCTTGAAAATGTCCATGGAGAGTCTCCATCATCCAGGTCCTGATTGTTCCAAAGGTGTTTTGATTTTTTTTAAGAGGCCACTGGACTTTCTGGCTTTCTTCTTTGAAGACCTTTCGCTTCTCATCCAAGAAGCTTCTTCAGCTTCCTGAAGAAGAGCCAAAGAAGCTTCTTGGATCCTCCATGGACATTTAGCGATGCACTCGGAGCCGAAGAAGCTTCTTGGATGAGAAGCGAAACTTCTTCGTGGAAAAACAAAGAAACTCCAGTGGCCTCTTGAAAAAAAACACCTCTGGGACAGTCCTTGAGAAGCAAAAAGAAACTGCAGCTGGTGGCAAAATTTGGCCATCGCCCTTGGCATCCGGTGTTTGCCTTTTAGATCATATCACCCCAGAATGAGTCTTTCATCTGCACCGGCAGGACAATTGCAAGCTCGGCTGAAAGGGGTGGCAGCTGCCTGCTAACCCCGAGTTCATCCTGCGGCAGGCCTTTGGAGCGACACAAGCCAGCATGCGCTACCCAGGTTTGCAATTAACGTCGTTTGCTTGGCTGACTGTTGGGCAGGCTTTCGCGCCCCGCGGACACTTCCTGGAGTCGTATGGCCCGAGGTATGCAAACGCCACACACTTCGGTGGATGTCAGCATACTTTGCAGTTGTTATGTCAACGCTGCTAATATTGAATATTCTTGCTTTGACAAACTATGCAGAACTGTCTGGTATTTTTAGAGTTAATTCAGATGACAGAGAAAAGGGGGGGGGGAATAACAAAAGCCAGGGAAAAGGAACGGAAGTGAATCTCTGCCCTCTGGGCTAATTGGAAGATGTGACTTGTGACTGCAAGATAAGGGAGGGGTTTAGCAAGAAAAGTTAGATGCCAGCAAGAGGAAGTCATGATGTGCCGTCAATTTGTAACACTGGTAATAAAGGCTTTGGGATAAACATGCCTGGAAGTTCTTTGAAGTGTTTCATTAGTCGGAACCATGATATGTTAAGCACACGCACGGGTGGCCCTCGACATACGACCGCATCTGAGCCCCCAAAATGGACGTGGCTCGGTGAGAAATGCGTCAAGTGAGTTTTGGCCCCCTGGGACGGCTTTTCTCGTCCCGTTTGCTACGTGGATCCCTGCGGTCGTTGGAGTTAGGAACACGGTTCTTGAGCGCGTCTGGCTCGCTCGGGGACATTACTCGTCAGAATGGTTGCAAAAAGGGGATCGTATGACCTTGAATCGCAAGTATGAACCAGTTGCCAAGCGTCGGAATTTGGAACACGCGATCGCGGGAATGCTACAAAAGGTCGTCTCTCTGAAAAACCGCTGTTGGTCACATTTTTCGGGGCCCACCTCGAAAGAAGAAGGAAAACCCGCATTGGGTAAAATTGTTTCTCTCCCTGCCTTTGATCGCCTTCTTCCACCCTGATGCCCAATTTATGCTTCCAAGGCTGTAAAGACTCCTGCCAGTCATGTTTGAACTCTTGATGGGCGAGATGCCAAGCTAGATACGGACGAACCCGTCCTGACCGAGATGTTGCTGTACTAGGGTACAATGGGACCAAGTAAGCTACGTGGCTTGATAGGAAAAATCAATATTTATTGCTCCCTTCTCTTCCTCATTTCCTGGACTTTACATTGGGTTTAATTGGGCCGCGAGGGTAGAAAGCATCCTGGACTTACAGCAATCCATTTAGTGACCGTTCAAAGTTACAACGGCTGCTGAAAAAAAGCAACTCAGGATGGTGTTTCACACTTATGACCGTTGCAGCATTCTACTACCCCCGCCCCCGCCCCGATGGTCACAGGATCAAAACTAGCTTGGCAATTAGTTCACATTTATGACGGTCGCAGTGTCCCCTTTTGCAAGCTTTAACAGCTCTCGCGATTCGCTTAACGGCAACAAGGACGGCCGCAAAACGGGGCGAAGCTCACCTAGCAACTGTCTCACTTAGCGACGGAAAAGTTGAGCTCAGCTGTGGACGTAAGTCAAGGACTCTCTGTGTTATCTAGTCTAGATCACCAATGGAGATCTAAGGGTGGACCGAGCCAGCGTCACCAAGGGTGAAGTTCTCCTTGCTTTAGAAATGAAGGAGTTTGCTAGTCTGTGACCATAATAAAGATTGGTTGATTGATTGATTGATTGATTGATTGATTGATTGATTGATTGAAATGAAGGAGACCTTCATACAGGCAAGGCCTCTGGGGATAACTGGGCCCCCCTTTTCACCGGTTTCGGGGGGGTTTTGTGCGAGAGTACTAAAATATCACAGCAAAACAAAGGATCTAAATCATGATTAAAAAATAAATCCATCAAGATTATGCCCTCTTCATTCACTAAGGCTAAGTGTCCTCCACCCCAGCCTCTGTATATTTCTATTTTTTTTAAAGAGAACTAGACTTTACGAGTCACAGAAATCATAGATATTAGCATTAATTGCCCAAATACATATATATATATATATATATATATATATATATATATATATATATATATATATATATATATATATATATATAGTGGCAACACACACCAGAAACTGGATTATTCGGAGGCAGCTGTGATGGGGAACGCTCTTTGCTCAATATCACAGCAAACTCTGGATTAGGCATGTCACATAATACTCTGTTCAATAAAATTTTAAACGCTCTCATTAGCCAACAGAAGTTTGTACACCGAAAACAGCTGTACAGCTGTTAAGAATTGACTCTCCCCACCCCCACCACCCCAGTTTGGCTTTGTGCTCTGCAATCCTAGAGCCATCCTAGCCAAGCTGCTGGCGAAGGGCAGGACAGAAAGCTCTTTGCGAAGGAAAATTCACACCAGACTGCAGAGTCCTTTTTTGCTGGACTTCAGTTGCACAGATGTTCACTGACTTTGCTTTGCAGCCGGCTTCTCCCAAGCTTGTTAAAGGAACAGCTTGCTAAAATTAAAATAAATAAATAAAAATAAAAATAAAGGCACAAGCCAATGAAGCAGCTGGCCCAGAACGTCAAGAGGAGAATTGACAAGAAAGTAGAATGAGAAAACGGCAACAAAAAGCAAACGAAAGGCAAAATGAAGGTTCATCCTGCTAGCTGATGGCCACAGAGAAGTCTAGGGAGAAGGCTAAACTCTCTCTCTCTCTCTCTCTCCCTCCCTCCCTCCCTCCCTCCCTCCCTCCCTCCCTTCCTTCCTTCCTTTCTTCCCCTCCCCTTCTGTTTTAGTCTCAGGAATAAGGTTTCTGTTTTCCTGGCTGAAACTTTCTGGTGTTCCTTAAGGCACTCACAGCAGGGTGCAATTGGGAACCCTCCTCTGCAATTTCTCACTTCTTTAATACGATACCGTACGATTTTTATTTTCATCCAAACACTCAGCCTTCCCCCCCCTTTTTTTTTTTAAAAAAAAAAGACAGCATAAAGCAATTTAAAAAAAAAATTTTGGCCACTGCAAATCCGGAAGAGGAAGGATCGGCGGATTCATTTTTTCTTCCCCTTATAAAGGAAATATTCCGAACCCACCTTGGTTCCGAGACTTTTAGGGACCCTTCCAGAAGTGGGGAAAAAGATTTTAAAAAAATTAAAAAAGGAAGGAATTGAATTCTCCCCCCCTCCCCATTTCATAAGCACACAGAGGCCTCTCCCTCCCTCCCTTCCTTCCTTTCTTTTCCTTTCTTTTCCTTTCTTTTTTTCTTTTTTTTATCATTATTGAGTCTTTTCTATTTACTTCCTGCCTCGATAAGATCTTAATCGCAGCCCCCCGAATTATCCCCAATGACATTTATCAACCTTAGTCATCTTTTCTTTGCAAGGCTCTGCCTGACTGGCTAGGTTGTTATCCACCCCTTTCCCCTTTCAATGGAAGTTAATTTCAAGTGCGTGATTTATCTCGCTGGGCTAACTGTGTCCCGCCAGGCTTCCTTTTGAAAAGACGGGCCGGGGAGTGAATTATGGCAGCCTTGTCCAGTGATTGCGTTCCAGAGGGAAAGAGAATGGGAAGTCAGTGTGTTGCTGTGATATGGCGCTGGGTCCCTTTCAGCCCGTGAAGAAGGAGAGATTAAACCTGACCAACAGGCTGACAAGAGAGGGGTTGTCTTGCCAGACAAAAAGCCCCAAAGGAGATAACATGAATAGAGCAGAACTTTACGGGTCTCCCAGATGAGGTCGTATTTACAAGCGATCAGCCGACCCTTCCCTTAACCTCCAATCTCAATTGACATGATCTTAGGGGGGGGGCTCTCTTTACTCCCCCCCCCCAAAAAAAGAATCTGGCCCCTGGTCTCCTTTGCCCGCCCTTTAAAAAAGATGGAGAGACTTTTTTCCAGATTTTTTTCCCCCCTCCTCTCCGTTCGTGTGCTTTGTGTACAAAGCATCGTCTGAAAGTGGGCCGTTTTTGCACATGTGTCGTGGGAGATGCGGTCTGGCTAGGGGCAACACATGTGTTTGCTCTGGGGGAGGATGAAAACACACACATACACACACACACACACACACACACACACACACAGAGGCAACGCTGACTTTGAGGCGTAATTTCGCCACCAGCCACCCTGGTTTTCATGCCGGCCAGCTGGTGCCATCTGGGCAATAATCATGATTGCTACTAATAATCGTGGTTTTCCACGGAAGGCCTCCCAAGTTGAGGTCTTGCCCGCATTCCTCTCTTCCCCGGACAGACGAGATGTTTAAAATATTGCCTTGCCCCAACGTTGAGAAAGGAACAAGCCGGCTTTGCCATCTGATCAATAAACCAGAGTTTCTTCCAATTCTGCTCGGTCGTTCTCAACGAGGCAACCAGGCCTCTTTCTTTCTCTGCTCAGGTTTTGGCTGGTTTCATTCTCAACTTTTTTTTTTTTTTAACAAATCTACCCCAGTCCTGCCTTTGTCTAAGAAATGGTTCATTGATGCAAGAAGGGTGCTGATTTCAAATTCTGCCACAGGAGTTGGCAATTCGGGCGAAAATCAGCAGGGGGGGGGGCGATGAACAGGGGAAGAGCTAATCTCCCAATTGCTTTAAAGCAGTGTTTTGTTTTGTTTTGTTTTTTCAATTGGAGCAACTCTAAGATGGGCGGTGTCCAATTCCCAGAATTCCCCAGCCAGTACAAGGGAATTCTGGGAGTCGGGGTCTGCCCATCTTAGGGTCACTAAGGTTGAGAAACACTGCTTTACAGCGTATCAGAAGGGGAGACGGCTGCTAAAGAAGAGAATGTCGGGAATCGCACTGAAGACAGACACCGCACGCTTGTGAGAATGTTCACGCCGATTTGATTTCACACACCAACTGATGTCACAATCCATCCAGTCAAATTTGGGAGCCGAGCAGAGCTGAGACGGAGACAGAATCAAGAGTCTTATCTTGCACAGCCATTCGTCCGGAATAGTATCAGGTGCTCCTGCTCAAGGGGGGGGGGTTGGACTAGAGGACCTCTAAAGGTCCCTTTCAACTCAAGTTATTCTGTCCTTGAACAGACAGGGACTGTTAAGTGGGCTGCCGCTTTTGAAATTTAGCAGGTTACTGGCAAGTCTGGGAGTTAGTTTAGAGAAATTTGATGGCAAAGAGCAAAGGTTTTACCAGACACAAAAGCGACTTTCCGCCGGCCCAGATTTTTGGCAAGTAAAGCCGCCCTGTCTCTTAAAATCTAAACGCGCTCTCTTTTCCCCCCGCTGTTTAATCATTTTTTTTATTTTATTGTCAAGGGTGTCTCACAGCTCCCTCCCTGGGGAGGTCAAAGCTACGTTTGCCCCCAGCTCTCTGGGCCGATGTTAAAAAGCTGGAACTTTGCAGACGTTTTGAGAAGTTCAAACATCTTTTAATAACCTCGTAAGTGGACAGTGGTGTGTGTGTGGTTTTTTCTTTAAAACAAAAAATAACAAAATTCCCCAGGGTTAAAGCTATTTGTGAAGGCAGACTATTAGTATAGGGGCCTTGCCAGACAATTAGCTAAGGACCAACTCAGTAAGAAATGCAATTTTTTTCCCGTAACTTTTTTTTTTATTTTTTGCCCCTTCTCCTTCGTTTCTTTTTTTTTTTTTTTTTTCTCTCACAGAAGGTCCAATATATGTCATGCTAAATATATCCATCTGCTGGCCTGCATCCTACAGGCCTGGTATGGTTGGGGATGAGCAAATATTTGAAAAATCTCAAAGCCTTAAAACCGTGTCACATGCGCCCAACTCTTCGTAATCTGCCTTACATTTGTTGTTTTTCTTTTTTTTTTTCTTCCTTTTTTCTTTAAGAAAAAAAAGATGAAACAGTGAGTGTGGGAAAAAGCAGCTCGCATTTTTAAACCAGCCCACCATGGTGGGTTTTTTTTTTCCCCTCTCCTTCCCAAAGTGTAGAATTGTAAGGAACAGTGTTCCTCCCAGCGATGCTGTGACATTTTTCTAAAGGCTTTTAAAGAAAAAAAAAAAAACTCCCTAAAGGCCTTCAAAACCTGCTTCTAAACTCTGGTTTTTAAGGCAAGCGATTACGCGTAGAATACATAATCAAAGAGCAGCCATATGTATATCACAGTTCCTTTGATTTAAGCTTAGCGGTGAAATTAAGTCGCATCCTCTTTATTTGTTTATTTATTTATTTAAGCTCGATTCTTTCCACGGGAAAGCTTCCCTGTTGCAAAAAAGAAAAAAGAAACAGACACAGAATAGAACAGAACAGTTAAGTTCCTTTGATTCAGACAAAATTGTTTTCTTTTTGCTTAAAAGTTGATAAACGCTCCTGTATCCTTATGGAGGATGAATTAATGTGGTTTTCGCCTATTGTTAAAATATTAAGAGAAGTATATATTTCAGGGTTAAAACTGGGATTGGGGTTCTGTTGTAGGCCCAGTGTTCTTCAACAACTTCATCAATGATTTGGGTGAGGGGATAGATGGGGGAATTCATCACATTTGCAGATGACACCAAGCTGGCAGGAATAGCCAACAGCCCAGAAGACAGGCTGAAGATACAGGAGGATCTGGACAGACTTGAACACTGGGCACTATCTAACAAAATGAAATTCAAGGGTGAAAAAAGTAAGGTTCTACATTTAGGCAAGAAAAACCAAATGCACAGGTATAGTATAAGGGGTACCTTGCTCAATAGTAGCAACTGTGAGAGGGACCTCGGAGTCCTAGTGGACAATCCCTTAAATAGGAGCCAGCAGTCTGCTGCAGCTGCCAAAAAAGCCAACACAGTGTTAGGCTGCATTAACAGAGAGATAGAATCAAGATCACGTGAAGTATTAATACCATTTTACAAGGCCTTGGTAAGGCCACACTTGGAATGCTGCATCCAGTTTTGGACACCACGATGTAAAAAAGATGTTGAGACTCTGGAAAGAGTGCAGAGAAGAGCAACAAAGATGATCAGGGGACAGGAGGCTAAAATATATGAAGAACGGTTGCACTGAATCAGGTATGTGTAGTTTAATGAAGAGAAGGACGAGGGGGGACATGATAGCAGTGTTCCAGTATCTCGGGGGCTGCCCCAAAGAAGAGGGAGTCAAGCTATTCTCCAAAGCACCAGAAGGCAGGACAAGAAGCAACGGGTGGAAACTCATCAAGGAGAGAAGCAACTTTAGAACTAAGGAGAAATTTCCTGACAGTGAGAACAATTAACCAGTGGAACAACCTGCCTCCAGAAGTTGTGAATGCGCCAAGTTTTTAAGGCGAGATTGGACAACCATTTGTCTGAGGGTTTCCTGCATGAGCAGAGGGGTGGACTAGAAGACCCCCCCCCCCCAAAGGTCCCTTCAAACTCTGTGATTCTATCTCAGCCCAAGAGGAGAATCGAACTGAAGCAACAGGTGTAAAAATCACACTCACAGCTCCAAAAAAAAGGGGCAAAGGAATCATTCAACAGGGAGGTGGTGGCCCTCTGCTCGTGCTTGAAGCACCATTGCCTTGACATGTTTAAAGGGCACCCTGAGATCCAAATCCTTGGAGGAACCCAGGTTTTTTTTCCCATTAGGGATAGGACCAACTCGTTGCTGGCCAGCAAAACCGGGTGGTGGGCGCTGCGGAGGCTTAAAGCCGTTAATTAGGGTCCGTTTGACCAGCCAGGAATGCCGCCAGGCCTAGCCGGCTGAATTTGCCCCAGGAATGCGCCCGGCGAAAGGCCTTCCATTCATCGGAGAACAGTCATAAGGCAAGGATTGGTACAAACTTCACGGGAGCATCTGATCAGACAGCCTGGGAACAAAGCCACCCAAAGGAGCTTGTCCGTTAATCCTTCCGGGCCAGGATGGGATGGGGGGGGACGGGGGGGGCGGGGGGAAGAGATCTGACACCAATTTCTCCAACTTGAGTAAAGAGCTTTGGATCTGAGGTTGACTCATTTCATTTTCCAAGAATTCCCACCCTCTCCCTGATCTTTCCCTGGTTGGAAAGATGGTGGATCCTGTAATTCTATTTCCAGGCATTCTTCAGTTCTATTTCCCAGCATTCTTCAGTTCTATTTCCCAGCATTCTTCAGTTCTATTTCCCAGCATTCCTCCTCTCGGGCTATTAGTCCTCAAACCATTCCACGACCAGACATGTGGGTTTCAATTTCTCCCAGAATCCCCTAACCAAGCTGGTTCCTGTTGAGAATTCTGGGAGTTGAAGTCTATCTCAAGGTGTAGGGGGAAAAGCTTAAAACAGGCTAACCACATCTCGGTTTAGGACGCTGGGCAAATCCTTTGGCTTTCTGGCTTAAAAGCAGAGGGTTTCCTTCACACGCGAGGCCTGAGCAGTAGGGAAACACCTTCCTCTCTTACATTCCTAACGGCCACACACACACACACCCCACCCACAACCATCTGCCTTCACACAACCATTAAACCACGGTTGCTTCGACACGATGGCTGCATTCACCTTCCAAGTTTAAACCTGGACCGTTCTTTGCAAGCCTTGCTGGGTGGGGTCACAAGCCGTGCTAGGATGTGGCAGGTAAGGTGTGCGGTTTGATTTGACCTGTGCGTCCAAGCACTCGGCCTGAGCCAATTAACCATGGTGACAGCAAACCATCATGAGGACTAAATCATCAACCATAAATAAATACATTCACAAGGAAACCCTGGAGACCCTCAAGAAAAGACTGGACAATCCTTTAGCTGGGATGCTACAAGGACTCCCGCCAGGCTGAGTCCAAAAGAGGGAGGGAGGGGTCAAAGGCATCATTAGTCCTGCGTTCCCACAAAGGATTGACGTTCAGCCCACCTTGAATTCCTTCTACTCTTATCTCCCAGTAATCTCTCTTGTCTGCTAGTAGCTCAGATTCTTGTAGAGAACAGGCAATAAACCTTTATATCCATTCGAACGGTCTGGATTGCCTGATTTTCCGGGCGCTAGTCTCCATTGGCAGGGGGGTTGGGCTAGAGGACCTTCGAGATCCCTAGGATTCTATGTGGTAGGATGCATAAGCCCAATTATTAGTAGGTTTAAGCCCCCTGCGTCACAGAATCACATCCCCCATTTAATGCTGCCCTACACGGATCCCTCCAGAAAGGACGGACCAGGGTCTGGCTGTCTCAGAGGCCATTCGCTCTCCGGGTCTCCAAATTAGCCGCTAGAGAAAGGTGACACATGACCCCAGAGGTGCTTTTCTCTTTGACAGCCCGCCCCCTTTTTCTCCTGAGCAATTTAAACATCGATTTGGTGGGCGATGCACCCCCCCCATCCGCCATCGCAGCGTTTTGAAAGAGCGGCGTCGAAAAAGGTGGGGTGGAGAAATTAGAGGGGGGGGGAAAGAAAGACGGAAACTTGGGCGTGCATAATTTATTGGCCTTTCTTACGCCCCAATTTGATAGCGGCATTTGACTATCGCTCTTTTTTAATAAATAAATAAATAAATAAATAACCTGTGATGTGCCACAAAGCACATCAATTGCAAGGGGGTTTCTGTGTGCGTGCACGTGTGTGCGTGCACGCATACCCCACACCATGACATTCACTATAAGTCACAGCAGGCCAGGGACTCAATGGGAATTAACAATTCATCAAGGACCAAATGATTCTAATGTTATCAACACATCTTTCCCCCCCCACACACACACACACTTTGGCACATGAGCGCAAGCGACTTATGAAGAGGGAGCGCAATCTACTGGGTGATTTCTCGGCCTTTGTTGCTGAAAGCTGCCGCGTTTTGATGTATAAAGACTCACGCCATTAAGCCACAGGGCAGAAATGTCCCGTGGGTTTGCTGAGTTGCATCGCCTGTTATTTCATTTCTTTTTTTTCATTTTTACAAATAACAATAATAATAAAAATAAAATGAACTTGGAAAGTAGGGACCCTAAGATTGTTTTAAAGTGTGTTCCGGAAGAGGAGGAGGAGGAGGAGGAGGAGGAGGAGGAGGAGGAGGAGGAGGAGGAGGAGGAGGAGGAGGAGGAGGAGGAGGAGAAAAAGGAGGAGGAGAAAAAGGAGGAGGAGAAGGAGGAGAAGAAGAAGAAGAAGAAGAAGAGGAAGAAGAAGAAGAAGAAGAAGAAGAAGAAGAAGAAGAAGAAGAAGAAGAAGAAGAAGAAGAAGAAGAAGAAGAAGAAGAAGAAGAAGAAGAAGAAGAAGAAGAAGAAGAAGGTAAAAGGGGGAAAAACCCGCTAAATCCCAAGCAAAATTGTTCGGGATTCGGGCTTCTCAACCGGTGCCGTACAGTTTTCTGTTCCTGCCAAAGTTTGCTCCCAGGCAATAAAAGTCAGCTTTCTTTTTGTTTTTTTGTTTTAAATGTGATTTTCTTTTGGGCTGACTTCTTTTTTGTTTTGTTTTTTAAATTTCTGCCAACAGAGGGAATAGTTTAGGGAGGCGGGGCTTTGGAGAAGGTAGGTGGGGCCTTGGGAATAAGGGGTGGAGCCTCAGAATCCCCGCAAGGAAAGAGAAGGAAAGCTAATTAATGAACTAGAGGGCAGAAGAGGGGACTCCCGGGAAATGACCTAGTGCAAATGGATGGATTGAGCCGAGCGGAAATTAATCTGTCTCCTGATATCATACATCTTCTGCCTGCACACACACACACACACCAAAAACAAAAAAAAAAAACCCGTAATTCAAGAGCAGGGGGGGGAAAAAAAGCTAATATTCTGAAACCTGATTCTCAGATGGAGCCGGGCCAAACTTAACTTTTGACATACACACAATGCTTCCTTTCTGTTCCTGGCTCCCAATTTTATTTCCTGACAAAACCGGCGGGCTGATGCAAGGGACACGCTGAAAGTATTTCGGCGTCGAAAGAATGAAAATCAACCAAACACGCCCCCCTGCCATGAAAAAAATCAACCCAATCGTTTGGATTTATTTGCCGAGGTGTCAGCGGCAAACTCGGGGCCAAAACTGCAAGGGTTGGGGTCCTCTCCGTCGGGCACGTTCCTTAATCTCAATTCTAGCAACTCTGCCTTTGCTGTTAAAAGGAGTTGGGTGTCTTTAAAGCCGTGGTTTGTCGAGAAGGTGTGATAAGCCACAATACCCTGGGCTTTTTCCAGGATGCCACCTTACCAAGGCTGGCTTTACCCTTCCCACAATCCCAAAGTCAAGCCACCTACGTGAGGCCAATGAGCCTGAACTGAAAGGAGCACGAATTTGGTCTGAATGTCTACTTGTTAGAATATTTGAGGGGCTGTCGCAAAGAATAGGGGGGGTCCCACCTATTCCCCAAAGCACCAGAAGACAAGACGAGAAGCAACGGATGGAAACTCATCAAGGAGAGAAGCAACCTGGAACTAAGGAGGAATCTCCTGACAGTGAGGACAATTAACCAGTGGAACAGCTTGCCACCAGATGTTCTGGGTGCTCCATCACTGGAGGTTTTTAAGAAGGAGACTGGACAGCCGCTTGTCTCAAATGGTATAAGGTCTCCTGCTTGAGCAGGGGGCTGGATTAGAGGACCTCCAAGGTCCCTTCCGACTCTGGATTCTGTTATTCTATAACCCCAGAACATTTAATCAGTGGAACGGCTTGCCACCAGAAAGTCGTGGGCGCTCCATCCCTGGAGGTTTTGAAGAAGAGACTGGACAGCCATTTGTCTGAGATGGTCTAGGGTCTCCTGCCTGAGCAGGGGGTTGGACTAGAAGACCTCCAAAGGCCCTTCCAACTCCGTTATTCTCTTACTCAAACGAAGGCCTACAGCCTCCAATTAAAATTTGAAGGGCACCAAATGCTTGGACCGGCAAGGTCGAATTAGCAGCATTTAACTCATATTTCTTGGACACTTTTGCCCGCTGTTTTTCGCGTACCAACTGCCTGCCGAGTAGAACATTTTGGGTGAGGAGGTATTTTTAGACAGTAAGTCATGAAATCAGCAGCAGGAGTCTTGGAGGAGAAAGTGACTTTGAAGGCATCCGGTTGTTGCTTGTGGGACTGAGTAATTTCCCAGTATTGTTGCATCGGGGTTAAAAAGAAGAAAAGCAGCAGCTCCCAAGTGAGACAAGGAGATAAATACACCGGCATTTCTCACCCACACCCAGACTTGTGAATGCACGCCCCTAGCTCAAAAAACAACAAAGATGCACGGAGCTGGTTTTCCCAATTCCACCCCAAAAGAGAGTCTATACCACTGACGTAACATGGGTGAGTTTCATCATGAGGGTCTCCCACCAAGCCCACTGGAGAATGGATGTTTGATGGGGGGGGGGGGGGGGAAGCAGAAATCCAGATGTGAAAAAAAAGTCCCGCTGAATTATTGAGGCCCTTCTGGAGGAAATGAATAATTGTCGAACGGCAAATTATCTGTGGCGGGGATGCTAGCCGCCCGTTCATGCGTCTCCTCCTGGCTCCCTGGCCCTGCGTCCCTTTTATCTCAATTAGGTTCATCCCAAACACGAGGTTAACCGTGAACCTGTCAGCCCACGTTCTGAAAGGGGACATTTCTCTATCCCTTTAATCCTTTTTCTGGTCTGTCAAGGGGTCAGCTCTGCTCTCAGCCCCCGTGAGGTGCTTGGCTCTGACGACTCATTCTGTCAGAAAAGAAGAACTACTACTTCTGCTCTTCCTTCTCCTCCTCCTCCTCTTTCTTCTCTTCCTTCTCCTCCTTCTCCTTCTTTCTCCTTCCCCTTCTCCTGATCCTTCGCGTCCTCTTCCTCCTCCTTCTTCTCCTCTCTCCTTCTCCTTCCTCTTCCTCCTCCTTCTCCTCATCCTCCTCTTTCTCCTCCTCCTCCTCATCCTCATCCTCCTTCTCTTCTCCTTCTTTTTCCTCTTCCTCTTCCTCTTCCTCCTCTCCTTCTCCTCTCCTTCTCCTCTTCCTCCTTCTCCTCCTTCTCCTTCCATCCCCTTTCTCCTTCTTCTTCTCTTTCTCCTCCTCTTCTTCCTCCTTCTCCTGATCCTCCTCTTTCTCCTCCTCCTCCTTCTCTTCCTCCTTCTCCTTCTCCTTCCTCTTCCTCCTCCTTCTCATCCTCCTCTTTCTCCTCCTCCTCCTCCTCCTTTCCTCTTCCTCTTCCTCCTCCTTCTTCTCCTCCTCTCTCCTTCTCCTTCTCCTCTTCCTCCTTCTCCTTCTCCTTCCATCCCCTTTCTCCTTCTTCTTCTCTTTCTCCTCCTCCTCCTTCTCTTCCTCCTTCTCCTTCTCCTCCTTCTCTTTCTCTTCCTCTTCCTTCTTCTCTTCCTTCATCTCCTCCCCTCCTTCTCCTCTTCCTCCTCCTCCTTCTTTTCTTCCCCCTTCTCCTCCTCCTCTTTCTTCTTCTTTCTCTTCCTCCTCCCCACCATATATAACTTAGGTTACTTCTTTTAATATTAGAGATTGTCTCGCTGTCATAAAAAGGCTAATTTGCTGATTAGTTTTCCACCGTCTCTTATGTGGGTCAAATAACTGCTGCCTATCTCTGGTCTAAGGCTGGGCCCAATATCCAGAGACTCCCTTCCCAGATATATATATATATATATACAGATCCCCAGTCTTCCAAGATTTGCACCTCGTCCCTTCCTTACCCCCCCCCCCGCCCCCCAAGCCTGTCTCCCTTGTTTGTGAAGGTGGCCAGGACAGGAACTCACTTAGGAAAAAAAAATGCGCTCGACGCTTGGTGTCCTAACAGCCCATTCAAGATAGATAAGCCCCTTTAGAAATGAAAGGGAATTTAATTCAGTGTTTGAGTGACAGAAGGAAGATTTATCCGCCGGCCAGACAATACAGCTTTTGCGGCTTTAATCTACGCCAGACAATGGGCCGTTTCTCCGGCCTCATCTTGGGCTTTTCCCACGATGGTCAATGATTAAGCAGGTCCTCCGTTGGCCTGAAGCCACCATCTCCCCTTGAAGAGGGCTCGCGCCCAGAGTCAAGGCTCAAGGATGGGGAGAAGAGAGAAGAGCTAAGATGGATGGCTGTGCAGGAGAGAGGGAGGGAGGGAGAGAGAGAGAAAGAGGAAGGAAGGAAGGAAGGAAGGAAGGAAGGAAGGAAGGAAGGAAGGAAGGAAGGAAGGAAGGAAGGAAGGAAGGAAGGAAGATACAGAGAGAGAGACGGTCCCCAGTCCAAAGGTGAAGCCAACTTGATCTTGAAAAGGAGAGGAAGTGGGGTGGGGAGGGGCAGACCCCCCCCCTGCCCACGTGGTTGGTCCAGGAGCCCCAGAGCTGGGAGAGGCATAGCTAAATCAACTTGACAGTGTATTGGAAAGTGCCCTGGCTTTAAAGAAAAAGTTGCCTTCCCTTTTGATTCCTTTTCCTGGGTGGCTTTGGGAATGTCATTTGGGTAGTATTTTGGGGAGGGGGGCGAGGGACGGGCACCGGTCCGTGGCATGTCAGCAACTGGGCCACCAAAACAAGCAAAGCCCCATCGGTGGGATGCAGGCAGCATGCAAGACTGCAGCCCTTCTGGTCCCTGGTGCCCAAAAGGTTGGGAGCCGCTGCCTTTGAGGGGTTCCCCCCCCTGACCTTTTGGGTACCAGGGATCGGTTTCGTGGAGAGATGTTTTTACCCTGAATGGAGGGGGGCGGTTTTGTGTGCTGCTTGCATCTCACGGATGGGGCTTTGCTTGTTTTCATGGCATGCCATGGACCGGTGCCGGTCCACAGACGAGGGATTGGGCACCCCTGTTCTAGTCTGACCCCTTTGCTCAAGCAGAAGAACCCTCTACCATTTCAGACAAACGGTTGTTCATCTCTTCTTAAAACCTTCCGATGATGGAGCCCCCACCACATCTGGAGCTATGTCGTTCCACGGATTAATTCATTAGGTATTATATAGAATAATAAAGCTGGAAGCGACTTTGGAGGTCTTCTAGTCCAACCGCCTGCTCAAACAGGAGACCCTAGACCATTTCAATCAATCAATCAATCAATGGAAGGCACCTTGGAGGTCATCTAGTCCAACCCCCTGCTCAAGCAGGAGACCCTAGACCATTTCAATCAATCAATCAATGGAAGGGACCTTGGAGGTCATCTAGTCCAACCCCCTGCTCAAGCAGGAATCCCTCTACCATTCCAGACAAATGGTTGTCCAATCTCTTCTTAAAACCTTCCGGTGTTGGAGCATCCACGACTTCTGGAGCCAAGTGGTTCCACCGATCAATCGATGAGGGATTGTAGAATAACAGAGCTGGAAGGGACCTCGGAGATCTTCTAGTCCAACCCGCTGCTTGACCATTTCAGACAAACGCTTGTCCAACCTCTTCTTCAAAACCTCCAGCGATGGAGCCCCCACAACTTCTGGACTGCCAAAGGACATCCGTGTCAACTTCAGGTTTGCAAAGGCCAAACAGAGCTTAAGGGATTTCAGGCTTGTCCATCACCGGGCGTCCACACACCACACCCCAGTAATGGAGAAGAAGGTCCAGGACAAAAGACAGGCCAAGTTTACTGGCGCACCTTTCTCTTTCCAGGGGTATCTTTGTCTTAAGGCTTGAAATGGGATGTTGGGATTAGCGTTTAATGCTAAGCCAGATCATTTTCCTTTTCCTATGCGTGGTGCATAATCCCCCCAGCCAGGGCCAAACAGGTAGAAAGGAGAACATCTCATTGCAATGACATCTCACAGATCCCAACAATGGGATTCTTTTTTCGGTTTGGGGACGTTGGGACATCGAAGCTGCAATATGACCCAAAGGCAGCTGAGAAAAACCCGCAGATTCTGGTCAAAGTGGTCGGGCTTTCTAACTTTGAAATAAAAAAACCCCGCAATTTATATCGCTTTTCAGAATTTTTTTTTCCTTGTTTTGTTCCGGCAGCGTTTTGAGGGATGCAAAGATCTCGGAGAATAAACTCTGCAATCTCCTTGGTGCAAAAAAAAATGGCAGTTAACCAGGAGCTGATTTTCCCCCAAAACACCCTAAACCACGAACAACCCAACCCTGGTTTAATCAAGGGTGGCGTGGATCCAACCCTTTCATCTATTGGCAGACTTAAAAAAAAAAAAGAAGTTATCAAATGCTTACTTGTAGATCTCGTTGAACGAAAAGGTTGACGGGCCACTCAGAGATCATCTACTCTGACCCCTAACCACTGCAGAAATCTACTAATGGTAGTCCTCGACTTACGACGATGGAGCCCCCAAATTTCCGTGGCTTCGTTCAGCGAATTCGGCCCCGTTTTATTGACTTTTTACGACTTGCCTCCAGAAGTTGTGAGGACTTCGACGCTAGAGGGCGTCAAGAAGAGATTGGACAGCCGCTGGTCTGAATTTTGGTGTGGGGTTTCCTGCTGGACCAGGGGGTTGGACTAGAAGACCTCTAAAGTCCCTTCCGACTCCGTTGTTCTGTTCTGTTCTGCTCCAGGGCTTTCCTTTTTCTGCCCTGAGGTTTTTTTTTCAAACCAAGACTGGATAGTCACCTAGGGACGAGGTAGCCATGAACCTTGCACTATGCAGGGGGCTGGACTTGATGATCTCTTAGGTCAATTCCAACTCTGGCGAATAATATCCTTCCTTCTTTTTCCCCTCTCCAGACACACACACACACACACACACACACAATTGCCATCTGGACCACTTCCAGCTCAGGAGGAGAAAAGGTTGAGAATCGGCGCTTACGAGGATCCTTAATTTTACCCTCTAGAATTGGACGCTGACATATTCTTCTCCAGCAGGCTAAATGGCCAGGAAATCAAAACACAGGGAGAAGGTTATAAGCAGCGTCAGGCAGAGAACGACCAAAGCTGGAAAGTGTCTGAGCCGGGCCCATCGGGCGCTCCGAGAGGGATTTTATAGGGTGGAAAACCAGGTGCCATACAATGCAAAATAAACACGGCCTGTTATTTCAGTAAACCTAAGTCAGATGTTCAAACTTGAGAGGGTTTTTCTCTCCCCGCCCATTGCAAGAGGAGAACGACGGCGCTAAATTGAGGAGGCGTCCTGCACCCCATTTATCAATGACACTTGCCTCTCGTGCGGAGAGACCCCAAATCCCAGGGGCTTAACCTTCCATCTTCAGAAGAAAGCAAAAAGGAGGCAAAGCTTTTGGGAAGGATTTTTTTTTGGGAGGGAGACCCGGTGTTTTGCAAGAATGCAATAACTGAGCAGATGCAGCCGGGGAGCCTACAAACAAGAATGGGAAGATGGGGCCTCCGTTTGTCTGAAAGGGTATATAGGGTTTCCTGCCTGAGCAGGGGGCTGGACTAGAAGACCTCCAGGGTCCCCTCCAACTCACTGTATTAACTTGAGTCAGTTCTTCATTTGGAAGGAAGGAAGGAAGGAAAGGAAAATAAAAATGGGAAGGAAGGAAGGAAGGAAAAGGAAGGAAGGAAGGAAGGAAGGAAGGAAGGAAGGAAGGAAGGAAGGAAGGAAGGAAGGAAGGAAGGAAGGAAGGAAGGAAGGGATGGATGAAATGGAAAGGAAAATAAAAATGAATGTGAAGGAAGGAAAAAAGAAAGGAAAATGAAGGAGAGAGAAGGAAGGAAGGAAGGAAGGAAGGAAGGAAGGAAGGAAGGAAGGAAGGAAGGAAGGAAGGAAGGAAGGAAGGAAGGGACGTTGATAAAACTGGGGAAATCTCCTAAGAACATTTAAAACACAGCTCCAAGCATCGTATTTAGCTTTTTTCTTTTCTTTTAAAGAAAGTAGCAAAAGATTCCTGTTTCCTAGCTGCCAACCTGACATCTTGTCTCCATTTCTCAACTTTCCTACTGTGGTGGGAGCGGTAAACGTCAAGCCAAGTTAATATCCCAAGCTGCTTGCGTTTCGACCTGTTCAAAGATCTGTTATGCAGCCCAGGCACCATCGGAGAGCCGATGGCGTTGGGCCCCAGAGAGCCGCCCAAGAAAAAGCAGCGAGGGGTTTGGGCTGACGGCAGGAGATGTTGTAAAAAGGAAGTGTTGCCGGGTCCAGTTCCAGACGCCTCGCGAAGGCCGACTCCCAACTCCACCCAAAGCATCTGTGAATTATGGTGGGGGGGGGGTTAGATGAAGTCACAGCCCTCCGTGCCAGATGTGGTTCTCCTGCATCTTTGGAGATGTGGAAATATTGCGGCATGCTCCTATTTAATGGCTGTATACATACCTTGAAGTTGAAACTCAAATACTTTGGCCACCTAATGAGAAGGAAGGACTCCCTGGAGAAGGGCCTAATGCTGGGAAAGATGGAGGGCAAGAGAAGAAGGGGACGACAGAGAATGAGATGGCTGGATGGAGTCCCTGAAGCAGTAGGTGTGAGCTTCGATGGACTCCAGAAGATGGTAGAGGACAGGAAGACCTGGAGGAACGTTGTCCATGGGGTCGTGATGGGTCGGACACGACTTCACAATTAACAACAACAACATACATACCTACATACCTACACAAACGCACACACACACACACACAGAGAGAGAGAGAGAGAGAGAGAGAGAGAGAGAGAGAGAGAGAGAGAGAGAGAGAGAGATGTATTGCAGCGATTCTCTTAACAATAAGGAAGGTCGTAAGAATAGGGCAAAACCCAGTGAACAACTGTCTCTTGCTTAGCAATGGATATTTGGGGCTCAGTCGTGGCCGTAAGCCGAGGTCTATCTGTACGGAGCTGAGAGTGAGACTAGATGGCCTCGGGGGTCCCTCCTAATCCTAGAATCCCACCCTGGAACTAAGGAAGATGATTTCCGAGCCGCTCCCCACTCCAGAACAAAGAGTTTCTGAGAAGGACTATGCCACTGCTTCCCCCCCCCCCCGAACAGTTCTGCTCGATCAAAATTATATTTATATATCAGGATACCAAAGGACCCAGCTTGGATAATAAACACGAATCCTCTCCAGTATAATCAGGAGCAGAGAGAATCCCAGGATTCAAAAACAAACTCTAGAAACTTGAGCTATCTTCTGGAGCAGATCCAACCCAAATAATGCAGGACAAATTGTTGGTAATTCCCCACCGGTGGGGGGGAAGGAGGGAGGCTATGACTCGGAGAAGAAACGTCTGCGTTGTGCAGAGTAGATCTTAGCTTGCTCTGAGCTGGTTGGTCTTCTCAAAATTAGTCCTACTCAAGCTCTTCTGGAGTGCTTTAAAACTCTTTTTTAAATCATTAGAATCGAGGCGAATAGAATAGAATAGAATAGAATAGAATAGAATAGAATAGAATAGAATAGAATAGAATAGAATAGAATAGAATAGAGCTGGAAGGGACCTTGGAGGTCTTCTAGTCCAGCCCCCTGCTCAGGCAGGAGAACCTATACCATCCCAGAGAAGTGACTGTCTGACTCTTTTGTTGTTATGGGTCTGTCTGCTCTTTTAATTTTAAATTAATGGCGATAAAGCTCAATGTTCTTTATATTGTTGTACCCACCATTATTACATTGCTGTACCCACCCCGAGGCTTATGGCGGGGGGGGGGGCTCCTCTTTTCAATGTACTAAGGCAGGAGTCTTCAACCTTGGCCCTTTGATGACTTGTGGACTACAACTCCCAGAATTCCTCAGCCAGTCCATAAGTCATCAAAGGGCCAAGGTTGAAGACCCCTGCACTAAGGCCTTTGGAAAGGAGATGGCAACTAGTTCCCACCCCCCCCCGCTTTAGCCTGGCCACTTCTGCACATCTTCCTCTGAGTAATTGCTGGGGGGGGGGGGGAAAGGACCAGATGCTCTTAGAAGTGGGACGCAATTCCTATTTTTGTTTTTTTATTTTTGTTTTTTAAAGAAAGCTTTTTAATAAAGTTTTTCATCAGCAGACTCTTGGGGGGGGGTGAGTGGGACGCTTTGAACCACTGCAAAATCCTCATTTTTTTTTTTCCTTTCTTTCACCGAATCGGATGCCCTCATGTTCCAAGCAGACTGGACAGGACTCCCTCCATCATTCCAATTTAAACACAGTTTATCCTAAAAAAAAAAAAAAAAAAAGGAGGGGGGGCCAGCCCTGGAGTGAAACTTGGTGGGGTTTTTATTTTATTTTATTTTTTTCCGTGCAACAGAATACTCTCTCTTCCCTCCCTCCTTCCCGCTGGCCGGGCCATGCATTTTTCTCCAAATCTTGGTGGCTTGCAGTCAACTCATTAGCATTTCTTGATGAGTGAATTATGCTATGTTTACACGCCGAAATTCCATTACTTAATTGTTTCACTACTGAAGATTGGAGGGTTTTCGTGTGTGTGTGTGTGTGTGTGTGTGTGTGTGTGTGTGTGTGTTGGTTCTCTCTCTCTTTCTTTTTTTTTTTTTTTGCTGCATAAATCCCAGGGATAAACCCATTTCCCTTAATTAACCATGTATTTTTTTATGTACAGTTATTTAAAGACAGATGAATGCCCGGGAGAATGCGTTGAGGCCAAGGAGGGGGAAACGGCCGCGGTATTTGATCAGGGAAGGTCTTGGGCCGTCCGTCCACTTGTGGCTGTTCCAAAATGACAACCAGACACAACACACCAAGTCTAGTCTTTGTCCAATGGAAGCGTTTGGCTGCCCTGGGCAAACCACATCTGGGTTCATGCTTCGGGTTTATCAAATGTTCAGTGTTTGGTGCAGAAGCCATGACTTGGGGCGTAGATACGGTGTCCTAAATCAAGGGTGGTTTATTCACATATAAAAGAGGGTGACGGGCAATATTCCTCTGGCAAAGAGGCAACCTTGATGGTAGAACGTGAATTTAAGAGAGGCAGACAGACTACAGCTCCCATTGTCCTGGCAGAAAAGAGAGGTTACCCATCCTCCTTAGATCTAGGAAAGGGAGAGAAGGAAGGAAGGAAAGAAGGAAGGAAGGAAAGAAGGAAGGAAGGAAGTCTCACATAAGCTCCAAAATATCTAGAAAGGCCTACAGGTAGGTAGGTAAGTAGGTAGCTAAATAGGTAGGCAGACGAAAGAAAGAAAGAAAGAAAGAAAGAAAGAAAGAAAGAAAGAAAGAAAGAAAGAAAGAAAGAAAGAAAGAAAGAAAACTTCTTTATGCAATGCAATTCCAGCAAGAAAGGGATGGAGCACTTGTCCAGGGAATGTTCTACTTGAGGCGTGGAGGATTCTCCCTTGCCAAGTGGACAGGGACACCCAGGCGGGAAAACAAACTTGGATTTCATTCTCCTGGCACCCTTTCGCCCCCCCCCCCGCCTTCCTTTCCACCTCTGACAATGTAATACTCTGTTTCACGGGGGGGGGGGAAGGCTAGCCCTTCGGTAATGAATTCCTTAATGCTCTTTCCTGCTTCCCTTTGAACGAGGGTCTCTCGTCTGTCAAGATGGAGAAGGCAAAGGGGAGGAAGGAAATGCAAGACTCCCGATCCTGGGAGGCCTTGCAGTTCAAATAGATAGATATATATCTATAGAAAGAGTGCCAAGCGAAGTGACCGGTCCTTCCAGCCTTGGTTCTGAGTGACTAGCTTGCTGCCATTATTAGAAGATTATATTCTATTTCCCCCCCCCCCCAGGGCTCGGCTGAACTTGGGAAAAAACAGAGGGGAGAGAAGATTAACACCTAAAAGAGGGTGGAGTTCCTCCCTACCTGCATCCATGCCAAGGACCACCTATAAGGTATCTGACTGAATGGACAGATGGACATCACCCCCCACCCCAAGACTCTAGACACACCCACAAACACACACCCCAAACCACATTGGCCAGGTCCGGTCATTGTGTGACATATTGTTTTCAAAACTCTGCTTTGTTGACCGACCCACCAATAGTCGTATATTTGCCCTATTTATACCATAAATTGTCTGGAATAAATAGCTTTTTGCTCCCCACCCCTGTTACAACGCCAGAGCATGGCTTCTCAGCCCACAACAGAGAAGCCACGGGATGAGTTGAGCATGCTTTGAGAAGCTGGTCCACAGACCCAACAAGTACACTGACAAGCAAATTCACACAACCGCATCTGCCCCCCACAGAATGAGCTTGACCAGCTTTGCTTGGGGGTGGGGAAGGAAAGAATGGGGTTTCCTTTCCCCGCCTCCCCCCCCCAGGAAGAGGACCCCTTTTCCAGTAGCAGCAGAAATATTTCCAGCCCCTTCCTCCTGGGAGGAAAGAGGCAAAGTGGGCCCCTCGTAACCACAAAGCAGTTGCTGAGTTAGGGATGAAAGACACAAAACACAGCTGGGCCAACTCAGGAGACCTGGGGCAGGGCAGGCACACACTGATCTCCCATCTCTCCGAGCAGATGTTAGATGATCCTGTAAGCCACCCAGAATCCCCCTGGGTGAGAGAAAATGAGATGCTCAAAATGTTCCTAAGTCAAGATTCGGAGGAGAGGGTTGAGCTGGGTGTCTTTTCTCTGATCAAACGAGAGTAGAGTAGAGTAGAGTAGAGTAGAGTAGAGTAGAGTAGAGTAGAGTAGAGTAGAGTAGAATAGAATAGAATAGAATAGAATAGAATAGAATAGAATAGAATAGAATAGAATAGAATAGAATAGAATAGAATAGAATAGAATAGAATAGAATAGAATAGAATAGAAGCTGGAAGGGACTTTGGAGGTCTTCTAGTCCTGCCCCCTGCTCAAGCAAGAGAAGAAGACAATGAAAAGACATCAAGGATTAGAATTGCATTGAGAGAAGAGGAGAGAAGAGAAGAGAAGAGAAGAGAAGAGAAGAGAAGAGAAGAGAAGAGAAGAGAAGGAGAGTGCAGCTACATTCCTAGAGAGCTCCGCTGTTACAAGGCCTCTCTAGGAATTTGCCTGGCTCTTGGAAGAGAGACTGATGCCTTCCAGTCTATTTTTCCCTCACTGACTTGGCAAAGATTGTTAGTTTAACCTCATATAAATCCAGAGCTCTTCTAGGCTAAAGCTAACACCCCTGGATTAATGATGGGGCACATTAAATAGGCTAAGGTTTCTGCACAACACATTCCTCTTCTCCCCCACTCCCCCCCCCACACACACAACCACCACCACTACTTTACATTCCTTGAAGAGGAAATGCGTGACTCCCTTCAACCTCTGGAAAAAAAGTGGGAAAGGAGAGACAAAGCAGAGGGCAAAACCCGGGAGATCCACAGCCATCGTGCTAACGACACCATTTGTAACCTGTCACTCATTAGAAGGCTGCAAAGCCCGCCCGAGCTGTTAACCGACAGCTCACGTTCACAACCGTCCTCGGCTGGCACCGCTTTGTAATTTAATATTTTCACACGCAGGCACGTCATTATCTGGGAACCCTACACTGCAAAATAGACCATTCTATTGGTTTTGTTGCTGTTTTGCTTTTTCCTGCTACGGGTTTTCTTCCACCACCTCCTAACTGGGATTTGGGCTCTTTTTAATTTTAAAATGAGACTTTTTTCTTAGGACCGTTAGGAGAAAAACAAATCCAGCTTAAAATCTTGTGCTGGGCAGTCAGTCCTTTTTACATGTTAAAGTTCCGTATACAGTCCATTTATACCATAATGCGGGGTTAATTTCCCCCCCACACACACGCACACGCAAACATATTTTGGGGGTACACACATCCCTTGAAGTGAGAATTTATGGAGGTTTAAGAACCCTGGAGAAAAACAGGGTTTCAATTGCAGCCATCCAGACTTTTGGCTTGGCTACCACCAAATGGCCTTGAAATGACACCCCAAAGGGACAGAAATTCTAAAGCTCCCTAAAAATGACGTAACAAGCAAACAACCGACAAAGTGGCATACATTGTGTGTGAGACTGGCCTAAAGAAAAATAAAGCTCTGCCATTTTTTTTTTTCCTTCCAACATCAAATCTTGATCCGAGGACTCTTGGTGAAGGCTCAATTGCCTGAACCTCAAGTTTCCACGCTTCGTTTAGTGACTTTTTCAAAGTTACAACGGCGCTGAAAAAAGTTTCACTTATGTCCGTTTTTTTACACTCACAACTGTTGCGGCACCACCACCACCCCAAGGTCACGTGATGAAAATTCAGACGCTTGGGCAACCGGCTCGTATTTACAACGGGTCACGCCATCCCCTTTTACGATCTTCTGACAAGCAAAATCAATGAGGGAAGCTGGAACCACTGAACAATTGTGTGACTAAGTTAACAAAGGCAATGATTTGCTTAAGAACTGTGGCAAGGAAGGTCGTAAAACGGGGCAAAACTCACGGAACAACTGTCTCGTTCAGCAGCAGAAATAATAATAAAGTTGGAAGGGACCTTGGAGGTCATCTAGTCCAACCTCCCAGCTGAGGCAGGAAACCCTGTACCATTTCAGACAATGGCTGTCCATGGGTGGCCGTATGTTGAGGACTACCTGTGTAGGTCCCGAGCATTTGTCTAACTGTAGAAAAAGCTTTCGAGAATATATACAGTATTTGCGCCGAGATCTAACGAAAAGGACGGTCGCTTTGCCAAAAAAACTCACCAAATCTTAGGAAGGTTAATGGGGACTGTTTATTTATATAAATGCCAGCCTTTTCTACGTGCGGCCTATGCGAGGCGGCCTACAAAAATCGCGCCACATCGACTTCAAAAAATGCAATTTAGGGAAAAAAAACACCACCACCCCCCAAAAAAAATGAGAGCCGCAGTTAAATACCGGCCAAAACATAAAGTCAACTGACTTGTTTATGTATGTAATTTATTGGCTGGCTTTCAACGCTGGCTTTCCGGAGGCTGTGTGCCCGCGGGACCAAATATCCTCAACGCTTTATTAAAAGCCAATGTCTAGAAATATAGCTCAAATGGCAGCGCTAAAAGAGGAGGGTCAAAATGAAAAACGCTTCCACCTCCCCAGAATTCAAAACAACCTGTTTTCAAGGAGGTGAAGAGGCTTGGTAAAAAGTTAAAAAAGGGAAAAAAAAGGCAGAAGGAAACCTGGCAACGGTTTTTAAGAAGAGACTAGACAACCACTTGTCAGAAATGGTCTAAGGTCTCTTGCTTGAGCAGGGGTTGGACTAGAAGACCTCCAAGGTCCCTTCCAACTCTGTTATTCTGTTATTCTACAATCCTGCTCCAGAAGCTGTGAATGCTCCAACACTGGATGTTTTTAAAAAGAGACTGGACAGCCACTTGTCTGAAATGGTAAAAGGTTTCCTGCCTGAGCAGGGGGTTGGACTAGATGACCTCCAAGGTCCCTTCCAACTCTATTATTATTATTATTATTACTATTATTATTATCATCATCATCATCACCACCACCACCACCATTAGGTTATAGAAACACAGCATGTATAAAAAGTATGTAGAATAAATAGAATTAAAACTAAATGACATTCGCCACGTCGACAGCTTCTTCTGATGTAGTGATATTGGGAGAAGAGGAACAAAATGCTGTGGGTCACCCTCACTTTTGTCTTCCAGCATTTATGATGCCAAATGCAAATTATTTTTCGTCTAATAACCCCAGGAAATGCAAATGCTGGAAAGAATTGATAGATAGAAGAAGAAGAAAAATCGAACTTATATCATCGATGCGGGATTGCGATGCTCTCAATTCTTTATTTAGCGTACGTTGAGTCAGTTCTCAACATGGGCAACTTTTAAGAGGGGTGGATGTCAACTCCCAGAATTCCCCAGCCAGGATGGTTGAAATCCACACCTCTTAAAAGTTGCTCTTAAAGTTGTGTGGTGTATCATACATGGATCAGCGTCATACATTGGGTGCTCTCAAATTTGACAGGCAAAGAAAGAAAGAAAGAAAAAATCACGGAGAGTTTTGGACCTTAAACAGCTGCTTTTTTTAAAAATAAAAAAATTTAAAAAGCTTATATTTTATACCAGCTGCCTATAAGCTTCCCAAGACGCTGACAAACGTTATCCGTCGAGGTTGCGAGGGTGGCGGTGGGCTCCTAAGTGCTATTTGCCCCCTCCCATTAATTACGCTTTTCAAGTCAAACAAGGTCTCCTTGCCAGATTTGTTTTGATGGGATCGTGAATGTGTTAATAGCACTCCCCTCCCCAAAAAAAGAATTATAGCAAAGCCCGTGTTTACTTAGTGACATGTTGCAAGAACAGCAAGAACAGCAATTTGGGTGACTCTCTTTCCACGGTAATAGATTCAGAGCGCGGGATGAATTGATTATTTTAATCCGTGGGATAGTTTGGGCCATTTTGATGGAGGACCCCCCTCTCGTTCTTCAATAGGAGCCCCCAAATTCAATGACCTAACAGGAGTAATTGAGTCGTGCCAATTCAGACTCAAACCTCTGCTTCACTGTGGCTATGACAAGAAAAAAAAAAACTGTCTCTTTTTTCTGTTAGTCTTCCTACACTCCTTAAAAATAATCTCTCCGCCGTGTCTTTCAGTGGGTAGGAAATGTGGGGCAGTGAAGGTACACATGCATAAACCACTCCGCTCTAATAATTGTGTTGAATGATGCGTCTTTTCTTGGTTATCACAACTGGCCTTCGTCTTGTCGCTTATATAAAACAGAGAAGAATTACAGGATTGAGGTGGTCAGCGGGAGGAAAGATGAAACGCAGAGGAAGCAACCGTGGTGATTTTTCAAGGTCGTTCAATGCTGGGCTTAAATGACGGAATATGAATAAATGATAGTTATTCATATCATCTGCAAGAATGTCTCACGGGCCCTTTGATGATCTGGGAAAGCTGCACTAGCCAGAATGTAATCAACATCGCTCGAGTTTATCTTTCTTCCAAACCAATATGGTACCCAAATCCACCAATTCTTCAACTGCTGAAGTAGAAACGGAAAGAATTAAGAGTTTGGGGAGGACCAAAAACATGAAATTTCAGCCCTCCTTATTAGCCATTCTGCTATTCTAGTTTTTATCTGCAAGGCTGAACTGGCTCCCATTTACTCGATTGTATTTTTTAAAAAAAATACAAAGCAAAACAAAAGGCAAAGAAACCCTAATTTTGGTTCCCATTCCCACTAGCTGTATAAAAAAAAGCACCTCGGCAAAGTTCATTTTTGCACAGAAGACTTTTCAAAACTGATCACAGAACACACCCGTGGCTCTATAAAAGGAGAATTATTTGTATATCATGCTCAAAAATTTAGAAATGTTTCCATTGGATCAAATTAAAAAAAAAAACGTAGCATGAGGCCCAGCTGGGCCCGATGCACAAGTTTCACTCCAGGCATTTGTGACGGAGTCTAAAATGAAACTGCTTTTCTTCTGAAAAAAAATGGAGGAGGCATTTTGCATGCAACTCAAGGCTGCTAACTCCCAGATCAGCAAGAATAAACAGTCAATTACGATGTATACAGAAGGGGTTGGGAAGGCAGCCCCACCAAGCCAGAGATCAATGCCCAGATGATTCTTGCTGGATTCTTCCGTATTATCTAAACCAGTGGTTTCCCCAAACTCAGCGATTTTAAGATTTGTGGACTTCAATGCCCAGAATTCCCCAGCCAGGTATCCCATCACAAAGTTGCGGAGGTTGGGAAACTGCTGGTCATAGCCGATTCCCATTCCTTTTATTTGTGGATTTATTTTAAATACAATTACTTGCATGTTGCGTCAGGAGGAGGAGGAGGAAGAGGAGGAGGAGAAGGAGGAGAAGAAAAAGGAGGAGGAAGAGGAGGAGGAGGAGGAGGAGGAGGAGGAGGAGAAGAAGAAGAAGAAGAAGAAGAAGAAGAAGAAGAAGAAGAAGAAGAAGAAGAAGAAGAAGAAGAAGAAGAAGAAGAAGAAGAAGGGAAGGAGGAGGAGGGTGAAGAAGGAGGAAGGTGGAGAAGGAGAAGAAGAAGAAGAAGAAGAAGAAGAAGAAGAAGAAGAAGAAGAAGAAGAAGAAGAAGAAGAAGAAGAAGTAGTAATAGTCATGTTTTTCAGTCCACAGTGAGATCATCAGTCTGATTCAGACTATTGGAATTAAAACAGTTTAAATAGAGGTTTATTTGCACACGCAATTTAAATCAATCTCAATTGTAACGTAGGCAATTCTGTTCAGACATGTCCTAAGTTAATTGTATTCAAGGGAACCAGAGGTTTTTTAACAGTCCAAAGTTTATTTAACATTTTCATCTCAAACTGGTTAACAGCCACTTCATCTCTCCTGGGGACTGCTGGGAAATGTTTTCCAACACAGGACCAGGGAATTATTTCATAATTCGGCAAATCCGACAATCTTCGGGAGGACTGGCTTAATTTGGCAGCAAGAACCATTAGCTCAGCCCACGTTTTTCGCAGCTTGGCAAAGAGCTTCAGGCATCTTAGCCAACAAAACAAGAGCTTGGGATTTCAGTGGCAAGATTCAAAAACAACCATTCCACTAGACCTCATGATCTATGGAGGGAAACAGGGCCCTGTCTCAACGCTTGGACTAAATGCAGAAAATCAGAAAGATCAAATAATGTCACCCCACTACCCAATCCACCTCCACTATGGCCAACAGTTGACTTAAAAATAGGAAATATTTATGATTTCTGAAGCTGCGGAAAACATATTTGAATGTGGGGATTTGTCTCAAGATCTTTTCAGTTAATCACCGGGATATGTTTTAGTGTTCGGAGATTAACGCTAAGATTTAATGTTCACTGTTAAATAGCCTCTGGTCGTAGGCTAAGTCCATTTTCAACAAACTAAATAACAAAAGGAGACAGAAGCATAAGATTCAGAGAGGGGGGGAGAAAAATATCAGACACGGTGTTTGCTTGGCTGCCAATAATCTATGCTGCCAATGGAAGGATAAACGGGAAACTCGAAAGAAAATCCACTGTAAATCGGTTCATAAAACACGCCTGTGAAAACAAATAGCTTTTCTTCCAGGGGTGATAAAACACTCTTAACTGGGAAAGCAACAAGCCCAGATTTTTTTTTAAAAAAAAAAAAAGAAAGAAAATAAAAATAAAAGTAAGAATAGCCAGCCCTAACGCATGATTACAAATTATCTTAACAGCACATTTGCACAAGGTTATAAAAATAGCAAAGTAATATGCCATGGATTCCGGAGTTAGTGGTGCGACAGCTAATGCAATAATGAATTGTTTCAAAGTCGGTGTTTAAGCCACAGAAAGCCGACTTGATCCAATTCTTTTTCCAGTAGGCCACACTGTCGTTAATGAAATTAAACATACCAATCGCCTCAGTTCCCAACCCACCCCCCCTGGGACTCAGGAACCGAAAGCGCTGGCGGTTCGCTTTTTTTTTATTATTAAAATAAATTGCAGGTCGCGAGATGGACTAATTGCAGGCAAAATTAAAAAAAGAAACATTCCGCTGATATAATTAAGCCAATTTGCTGGGCCAGAATGAGGTAGGCTTTTGATATGACAGAGAGAGCGCCCGGCACCGAAAAGCAGACAGTTAAGTATTAGGCAAATATTGTGTCACCCCCCAGCCTCCTGTCTTTTATCGAACCATGATGGCTAAATTTCCTCTGAACCGTGTTGTCAGGATGGCGTGTTCCTGTGACAGGGAAAGAAAAGAAAATAAAGCTGGGGGTGGAATGGCTGTGAAATTAAAAGAAATAGAGAGAGAGGGAAAAAAACTTTAGCTTGGATTCCTGCACACTGCTAAAACCGAGCCCACTAATCATGGTTTGCTGAATAAGCCACAAGTGGGTTTGTTAAGCCACAAAATGTGGCTTGTCGAGTACAATGGCCAGGTTCTTGCAAGCAAATGGAATTTACTGCAGCTGCCAAAAAGGCCAACGCAGTCCCAGGCTGCATGAACAGAGGGATAGAATCGAGATTACGTGAAGTGTTAATATCACTTTACAAGGCCTTGTAAGGTCACACTTGGAATATGGCATCCAGTTTTGGTCACCATGATGTAAAAAAGAGGTTGAGACTCTGGAAAGAGTGCAGAGAAGAGCAGCAAAGATGATCAGGGGACTGGAGGCTAAAATATATAAGGAATGGTTGCTGGAATTGGGCATGTCTAGTTTAAGGAAGAGAAGGACCAGGGGGAACATAGTAGCAGTCTTCCAGTATCTCAGGGGCTGCCCCGAAGAAGAGGGAGTCAAGCTATTCTCCAAAGCCCCTGAAGGCAGGACAAGAAGCAACGGATGGAAAGGAGAGAAGCAACCTGGAATTAAAGACCAATTTCCTGACAGTTAGAACAATTAGCCAGTAGAACAACCTGCCTCCAGAAGCAGTAAATGCTCCAACACTGGAAGTTTTTAAGAAGAGACTGGACAGCCATTTGTCTGAAATGTACAGGGTTTCCTGCCTGAGCAGGGGGTTGGACTAGATGACCTCCAAGGTCCCTTCCAACTTTATTATTATCATCCAGCTTTAGAAAAGACAAAATAAGCATCATCGCAATAGTAATAGCACTTAGACTTATATAACGCTTCATAGCGCTTTTATAGCCCTCTCTAAGCAGTTTAAAGAATCAGCATATTTGCCCCCAACAACCTGGGTCCTCATTTTACCGACCTCGGAAGGACGGAAGGCTGAGTCAGCCTGGAGCCGGTCATAAGGCGGCTTGGGCTTCTTTCCATTTTGAAAACGGGGGGAGTGACATTTGTGAGTTGACAAACGGATTTATCTGCCGGAGTCTCCTGAGAAAGTAACGGTGGGGATGGGATCTTCAAGATCATCTAGTCCAGCCCCCTGTCCAATGCGCACATTGGTTCCAACATTACTTTGGAGAATTATGGGAGCCAAAGTCCACATATCTCACAGTTGATTAAGGTTGAGAAACCTTGCTTTGCACAAGCAGAAGCACCACAATTAACAACCAATGCAGTGGCTGCTTTTCCAGGGATAAAGCATGCCTAGCTTCAACAGAGACACACAAACACACAAACACACCTTCCCAGCTAGAGCTCAAGCCAACTAACCCATCCAGGCTTCACATCTTTTAAAGCGTTCCTTTCTTTGGGAAGAAAATTCTTGGTCCCTGCTGCCTTAATTTTCATCAACACACACACACACACACACACACACACAAACACACACTTGCTTCTCCTCTCTTGGGGTCACCTGAGCGATTGCATCTGAAAGTTATTCTGCATGGGGGACTGCACAGGGAAATGTAGAATAGAGAAGGAGTTCATTTGAAAATGAGATATTTTTTTTTCCCCTCCCTTAAAAATAATCCTAGATAATTTGGATTTAGGCTGTAATTACACATCACTTCAATTACCAGATTAGCTCCCTCCCCCTTCCCCATTTCTAATTGCCTGGCTGAATCACATGGTGGGGAGGGGGGGGAATAAAAGAACCGTGAGGAGCAGCGAGGTTGGCCTTTGAAGACTTGATGGCAAAGAAAAATCAGAGGAAGCGGTGGGTGGGTGTCTTTCACTGGGAAAGAAAGGCAAACTAAATTGGGGAAAAGGTGGAGAGAAATAGTGAGGCCAGGTGGAAGGGGAAGGGGAAGGGGAGGAAGGAAGGAGGGAGGAAAGGAGGGAAGGAGGTAAAGGAAAGGAAGGAAGGAAGGAAGGAAGGAAGGAAGGAAGGAGGTAAAGGGAAGGAAGGAAGGAAGGAAGGAAGGAAGGAAGGAAGGAGGGAGGGAGGGAGGGAGGGAGGGAGGGAGGGAGGGAAGGAAGGAAGGAAGGAAGGAAGGAAGGAAGGACTGTCTCTGTGGAATGAAATGCAAGATACAACAGGTGGATATTTATCTAGCTAGAGCCATGCCCCATTTTTACCCTAGTCTTAGTAAATAAGACGTAACGGGTATGTTCTCAGGAGGCTGGGATGTCCAAACCAACAAACAAGCAACTTTCTGGCCAATTCTGATTTTATGCTTCAGACATGCTGGAAACAAAAGCTGGCTTCTCCTGGCCTCCAGAACCACCCCCAAAGCCAACTCTAGTTTAGCTTGGCTACCCAAATCCGTCCGTGTCAGCTTCCTCTGAAGCAGGCTAGAAACGGTTTCCCAAAGAATCCGCGAACTGCACAGGGAGAGAAAGCTGACGGGCACCTTTCACACAATGTTCCCGGTTCCAGGAGACCGTCTCTCCCACTGGGCAGCAGTGGGAGCAGAGAGAGACCTGATGGGAAAGGAGAAGACCTCGTCCAGCGAGCTCCTCCAGAAAGCTGATAGGACAGCGGTTCTCAACCTATGGGTCGTGACCCCATTTGGGGTCGATCGACCATTTTATGGGGGTCGCCAAAGAAGGCGATCGGCCATTTTCCCCTCCCTGGGGGCGGCGCCGCGCATGCGCGGCACGTTTGTGTGACGGGGGTCGCCGTCACACAAACGTTGAGAACCACTGTGATAGGAGAAGTTCTGGGGTCAGACCCTGCATTTCTCTCGGGAGTGACTGAGGCCCACAGAGAGAGCTGTGTGCTGTCTCGAGAATGCGACGGTGGCCTTGAGCTGAAGACTTTGTGTTGTGTTGTTGAGAACTCCCTCATGACTGACATCCCTCGGAGGCACGGGCAAAGAGCTCCATCCAGGAGGCCAAGAGCAATGCTCTGGTTACCCAGGAGCACGCCATTGTCTGAAGCTCAGGTTCTAGAGCAAGGGGTCTTCAGACTTGGCCCTTGGATGACTTGTGGACTTCAACTCCCAGAATTCCTCAGCCAGCTTGCCTGGCTGAGGAGACTGACATTTTCTCCCGGGTTTCAAAGCCTGGCGAGCAGTAAATGCAGGAGCCTGGGTAAACTCCTGCCTAAAAAGCCAGAAAAGCTGGAACGTCAAAGACGCTCCCAAATCAACCTCCGTCCTCTCAAAAAAGCAGGTTAGGACCAACTGCAATAAAAGAAGCAAAGCGCCCATCCGCCCAAGTCAGTCCATGTTGGGAATGGTGTCCTTACCTTGTGCTTCTGGACTACGTCTCCCAGCATCCCTTGGGCCCTGCTGGCTGGAGGTCCTGGGTTCAGAGGGGAGGGTCACTGCTCGCCTGGAGGCTGTGCACCCCCCCCCCTTCTCTCCAATATTCCCTGGGCGTAAAATTAAATGGCTGCCTGTTGCACCTTGAATTAGGGAAAGGTTTTTTGGGGGGGGGAACCAGGACTTCCAGTCTTTTGTTGGGGGTCATGTCAATCAAGGTTGGAGGTTTTTAAGAAAAGACTGGACAGCTGCTTGTCTGACATGGTATCAGGTCTCTCGGGCAAGGGGTTGGGCTGGATGACCTCCAAGGTGCCTTCTATTCCAGGTAACAAAAAGCCCAGCTACATAGGCACGGTCCCTGCATTCTTAGATCTGCCCTGAGCAACTGCAATAACATTTCCCCACTGAGGACTTTCTGCACATGCCTAGAAGCTCTCTTGGCTTCCCACAGCGCACACATGCCAGAACTAATTGTGCCTCAGTGTAACAGAGAAGAAAACATCTTTATTATTATTATTATTTAAAAAAAAATTCCCCTTCTGGCTGCCCATTGCTGATCAAGCTGCCAAAATCTAGGCAACCGATCAGCAGGAGACAGACGATTTCGGGGTGTTCCTCACCCAAGGAGAAAAAGAGATTTTCTGAGGCCTCCTTCTATATAGAGAGAAAGGCCTGGAAAAAAAGAGAGAGAGAGAGAGGGAGAGAGAGAAAGGAAGAGAAAAGAGAGATGAGGAACGCTGAAGCCCATGGGGACAAAGGGTTCTTTATGCCTTAAGTAAGGTGACCTCATTGGCATTTTCAGAAAAAGGAAAGAGGAGGGGGGAGAAAAAAAAAACCTTTGGAAATCCATGCCCCAAAGACTTTATAACCTGGGGAACAATTCAAATCCTGCCCTTTGGCTTCCTCTGAGCAGAGCCTGGGGCCGTTGGCTGGACTCTCATCGGAACGCTTCATACAGAGCAATTATGATTTCATAATTCAAAGCATTTCAGACTTCTGCCCCCCCCCTCACACACACACCATTGTTTGCCCCTCTGCCACCATTCACCAGCTCGTGGATTTCACAGGACAGTAATGTAGACAACTCTTCGCTCGTTGGAGTTTGCGGTCAAAAAAAAAAAGACACCACGCAGAAGGAAAGAGGCATGAGGAGGGCAAAGGATAGCATTGTTCAGTACAGTCAGGTGTTCTCTCCACCCCTCGCTATCCTTCCACCCACCTCCCAGTGATTACTAAAAGAACGTGGTAAACTAAAAGATCTTTTGAAAGGAAAATAAGGGAAGAGTCCATATATATATATGGACACACAGGAAACTTAGAAACAATTGAATGACTTAGCCTAAACCAGGCTCTCAACCTGTGGGTCGGGACCCCATTTGGGGTCGAACGACCATTTCACGGGGGTCACCAAACAAGGCTGTCCACCATTTTTTCCCCTTTTCTTTGGCCACGCCCCTGGCACGCGGTGATGTATAAGTGGTTGGGGGTCACCACAACATGGGGAACTGTATTATGGGGTCACGGCATTAGAAAGGTTGAGAACCACTGGCCTAAACGGTCTGGATCCTCGGGCAGAAACCAAGTGTCTATTACACCGATATTTCCCGGTTATAAATATTATTTCTAGGGATCCACATCAGGAATTGGTCCTGGTCCCTTGCAAGCTGAAAGCTAGCCACTCAGGAAGTCCAAGGGATAAATAATATCCAAGCCATTTCCTTAATAGGCCAGCAAACCCCTGAAGACCACTAGACAGACAGTAGGATCTCAAGGAGACATCTTTTTAAGAAAGCGAAAAAGGGGGGAAAAAATATGGGAAGAAATATAAGGAAATAGCCAGGAAAGGTGCAAAATAACAGACGCACGCATCGCAGCACATAGAAATGACGGTGTCAGGCAATAAAATAATATCTGCCTTTTAGAATCGACTATCGACAGGAAAAGAATCGGCACTTCAGAAATACACCCTTAGTAGAGATATATCTGGGATACCTCTACGGCTACAAAAAAAAAAAAAAAAAACAGACTCAATGCAAGCCGCGGTTGTCCCGGTGACAACCCTGTGAAGGTGGAAGTTGTGTTCTCAAGGAAAAAGAGTGTGGACACTTTTGAGCTGGCGTGTTGAAGAAGACTCTTGAGAATTGCCTTGGAGAGCCAAGAAAAAAAAAAAGTAGATTATACAATAATCCATTTTGGGTTTTTTTACAACTGTTGCAGGCTCCCCCTGCCCACGGTCACGTGATCAAAATTCAGACGCTCGGCAACTGGCGTGTATTTATGATGGTTTTGCAGCAGTGGGTCACGTGATTTTCCCTCTTTTGCGACTTTCCCGCCAGCAAAGTCAAGGGGTCAAGCCTGACTCGTTATTTAGCCGTGTGACTAAATAACTGCAGTGATTCTGAAAAGAAAGGTCCGCCCAAACGGGGCAAAAATCAATAACTATCTTGCTTGGCAATGGACATTTTGGAGCTCAGTCGCGGTTGTAAGTCAAGGACTGTCTGTGTGCCCTATTATTGTACACACACTAACCAAGGAGAGAAGCAACCTAGAACTAAGGAGAAATTTTCTGACAGCGGGAATAATTACTCAGTGGAACGGCTGGCCACCAGAGGCTGTGGATGCTCCAACACTGGAGGTTTTTAAGAAGAGACTGGACAGCCATTTGTCTGAAATGGGATAGGGTTTCCTGCCTGAGCAGGGGGTTGGACTGGATGACCTCCAAGGTCCCTTCCATCATCATCATCATTATTATTATTATTCTTCAAGCCAAACAGTCTGCTGTTTTGACCCATTTTTAGGCCTGCTCTGGAACCGAACGCCAGGCCACAGACCAGCTCTGTCCACCCGCCAGATGCATCCAGGCTATTCAGAAACCTACATTCCCCTGACAAGCAAAGCTGGACTTTTAAGGGTAAACTTTGCTTGGTCTGTGGCTTGCTATACTGGGGGAAGCCATTCCTAATGTCAGGCTCGTGTTTGGGGGTGTCTCCAAAAGGCAGTAGCCCTGGAGGAAATCTTTAAATCCAGCTCTTTAAAAAGGCTCCTTGGTGTCTTTAAAGGTGGCCTGTCTCAGAAATAAGAGGCTGGGGGGGAATCTGGCCTCCGTGGGTCTTCGGAGGGGAGGGGGCAACCTGTTGACGCAGGCAGCTCTTCAACTCACTCAGAAAAGCCCCCTCTTTCTATCCTTGTCCCCTCAAGACCGGGTGGGACAAACTAAGCCATGGCTACTTTAGTTTCAGAAAACTGCCTCCCTCTGCTCAGGTTGAGTCAACATCCTCAATGAGGACTGGAGACTTGAACTGGCCAAGTGGGGGGCAGAACAGCTCATGCCTCCTAGTACCGGTAGCAGAGAAAACAGGCTCCCCCCCTGGACACACACACACACACACAAAGCTAGCTAAAAACTAGGGACGGGGGAAGGAAGATCCAGCATGTCACAAGGAGGCTCAGGTGCCCCCTTCCCACGTGCCGGCGGGAAACACCTCCCCACCGAGCGCCCAACCAGGCGTGAGAATTCTCCTTCCCGCCTCCCTTTCTGGGGGGGGGGGTGCACGGACCCATCCCCGCCCCCCCCTCCGGCGCAGAAGTGGTGTCTTCCTTCTCTCTTTTCCCAGACCAGGTCGCCCTGGGGCTTACGTAAGAGCCGGCGCTGGCATGGTTGGGAGATAGACGGGAGACCACTGGGAGATCCGTACCCGTTCACGGCGTCCATTGGAGCCGAGCTCACGCAGAGCGGGGCGGGGGGAGGGCTTGTCAAAAGCAGAACGAGGTCGATTCAGAACTACGGTGGAAAGAACGAGCGCCCTCTCTGCACACTGGATCTAGGCAGACCCAGAGCGGGTCTCTCTCTCTCTCTCTCTCTCTCTCTCTCTCTCTCTCTCTCTCTCTCTCTCTCTCTCTCTCTCTCTCTCTCTCTCTCTTTTTCTCTCTCCCTCCCTCCCTCCCTCCCTCTCTCTCTCTCTCTCTCTCTCTCTCTCTCTCGCTATATGTCTCTGCAACTCTTAAGTCAAGTATCCAGAAAATGTGTATAAAGTCCACGCCCGCGCACACTTTTCTTCTTTATTCTTTCTTTTCCAGCTGGCCAGCTGGAGGGAGGGACGGAAGGAAGGAAGGAAGGAAGGAAGGAAGGAAGGAAGGAAGGAAGGGAAAAGGGAAGGAAGGAAGGAAGGAGGGAGGGAGGAAGGAAAGTTTAGGGAAGAGAGAAGGAAGGGAAGGAAGAATGGGTTAGGGAAGGAAGGAAGGAAGGAAGGAAGGAAGGAAGGAAGGAAGGAAGGAAGGAAGGAGGAAGGTTTAGGGAAGAGAGAAGGGAGGGAAGGAAGGAAGAATGGGTTAGGGAAGGAAGGAAGGAAGGAAGGAAGGAAGGAAGGAAGGAAGGAAGGAAGGAAGGAAGGAAGGAAGGAAGGGAGCCCGGTAGGCACACTCATAAAGTCAGCGTAAAGGTCACCAAATCAGTCGCAACTTTGGGGGAGTCTCCCCAAAACCTTTCAGCGGAGGAAAGTGAAAATAAATTACACAGCATTGCTACGACCACCTTCGTAGTTCAGGAATTAACAGGAGGAGGAGAGAAAAACGCGGCGGTTGCGCTCAGATTAGATCTTGGGCACTCCAAATTTCCTCAAAAAAAAACAAAAACCCACACTTATTTTTCTCCAGGTCGGGGGGGGGGGTCAACGCCAAACGGCCGCCCTGGAGGAAAAGGCCAGACGCTCCGACCAGGAAAGCGGTCCCGCTTAAACCACCTTCACCTCCGCGGCTGTTGCCTTGCCAAGCGGCCGGCTCTTTTCTCTCCACTCGAGAAGTCCCGTCCTTCCCTCTCTCTCTCTTTATTCTCTTTTTTTTTCTTTTCTTTTTTCTTTTGTAATTAGAGGAAGAAAGCCTCTCTTAAGTGGATTGGGGGGGGGGTCGCGAACTGCTTTAAAAAAAGAAAAACACGCCACTTTGAAATGGCGTTTGGAACCGGCCTTCCCTCTTTCCCGGGGAGGCAAGATGACCCAGGAAGGTGTTAATAATATTAATAAAACCGTCGTATCTGCATCCAGCAAGGGGCGGGGGGAGGGGATCTAAACTGTGCCCCCTTCCGCTTTACCCCGTTTTTAAATTTCGAAAATATAAGGCCGCTTTGCTCCGCTGCTAAGTAGGTAAGACCCCCCCGTGTAAAAATATAATAATAATAATAATTAATAATAATAATAATTAATAATAATAACAATAATAATAATAGAAATAGAAATGGAATTACAAGCCAGTACGGACGAGCCAAGGTGCGTTTGTGTTTTTTTTTTAAATTTAAATATATATATATATATATGGTCAAACCAAATTTGGGGATCCCTCTGGCCTGGGGAGGGAATCCGAAACTAGACACCCACACCAGGCATTTAAGGACACCCGAGCGAAGGCGAGCTACTTTGGGCCCAGTTTTGGGAGTCCACCTTAGCCGCCGATTCGCCCACCGGAGGGTCCATTCCTCCGTTTCTCCCTTCTTCCTCACCCCCCACCCTTCCCCCGCGTGGAGGAGGTCCTTGGGATCCGGAAACCTGGACTACCGTGTTGTTGTTGTTTTGTTTTTAATCCTTCAAAGGATTGTCGGCTTCAAAAGACCTCTTTCCATCTCGGCAGCGCCCCTGCTCGCTGGGTTTTCCTTCCTTCCTTTCTTTTTTTATTGTTTCCAGGCCTTCTGAAAGATTGAGTCTGGGGTCCCTATCAAACCCAAGACGCTTCCAGGTTGAATCAAGCGGGGAAACGGCGAGGGGGGAGGGAGAGAGAAAGAGCCCGCGGCCCCCTCCCATCTGACTTCCAGACCTTTACTCTCCTACTACCCTTTTAAGAAAAAAAAAAAAAGTTGTGTGTTACATGTTAGACACACACGCACACAATATATGTAACAAACAGGGTTTGTTTCCCCCCCCCCCCCCAATAGGCCTCTAAAATTGGGGAATGAGAAGGAAGGAAAGCAAAGATGCCACGCTTGTAAACGCCCGCCTGATTTGGGGCTAATTTCACTACAGATTTCCCCCCCCCCTCTGAAATTGACAAATTCTAACCAGGCGCCATTAGATGCAACACGTTTTCTTTTTCTGCCCGGGCAAATCGCTGCTAGAGGAAAGGTGTTAAGGTGATGGGGCACCTGCCTAAAAACCCTTAATAAACCACTATTTTCAGAACGAGAGAAGTTTTGTGCTGGTGTTTAAATGCCTCCCCGGAAGAAAGATTCGGGGCAAGCCATGGCTGAAAAACAGATGGAACAGCAAGGTCGCCAGAGCCGCTGTCGTGAAAATAGTTATTATTCGAGAGGTTATTTATCTCAGCCTTGTACAAGCCACGCGCCGTGGGGTCAGAGAGACCTTTTCTCCTTGGAGTGCCCAGCAGTGGCAGCTGGAGAGGAAGAGGCCAAAACGGTGAGCTTTTTTTTTTTCTTTGCCTGTGGAAACTGCCGGGGACAAGGAAGGAAGGAAAGAAGGAAAGGGAAGAAACGGAGAGAAGGAGAGAGAAAGAGGAGAACGAGAAGGAAGGAAAAAAGGGAGAGAAAGAGGAGAAAGGGAGAAAGAGAACAGAGAAGGAAGGAAGGGAGGAAAAAAGAAAAAGGAAAGAAAGAGAGAGAAAGAGGAGAAAGGGAGAAAGAACGAGAAGGAAGGAAGGAAAAGAAAGGGAGAGAAAGAGAAAGGGAGAAAGAGAACGGAGAAGGAAGGAAGGAAAAAAGAAAAAGGAAAGAAAGGGAGAGAAAGAGGAGAAAGGGAGAAAAAACGAGAAGGAAGGAAGGAAGGAAAAAAGGGAGAGGAAGAGGAGAAAGGGAGAAAGAGAACGGAGAAGGAAGGAAGGAAAAAAGAAAAAGGAAAGAAAGAAAGAAAGAAAGGGAGAGAAAGAGGAGAAAGGGAGAAAGAACGAGAAGGAAGGAAGGAAGGAAAAGAAAGGGAGAGAAAGAGGAGAAAGGGAGAAAGAGTACGAGAAGGAAGGAAGGAAGGAAAAAAGGGAGAAAGAGAAAGGGAGAAAGAACAAGAAGGAAGGAAGGAAGGAAGGATAAAAGAAAAAAGAGAAGGGGAGAGAAAGAGGAGAAAGGGAGAAAGAGAACGAGAAGGAAGGAAGGAAGGGATTTAGAGCAGGGAGGGAGGAAAAGAAAGAACCCGTGCCAAGTTTTGCCCCTTTCTTAACGGAACAGCGAAAGGGACGCTGCCAACCTTTTAAACTTCGGACGTTGCTGCAGAAACAAACCAACTCGCCTTCTCTCCCGCCGATTAAGTCAGATCTGCAAAGCCGCCGCTTCACTCCTTCCACCGAGGGACGGGGGGGGGGGGAGGAGGAGAGGAGGAGAACCGCGCACAGCAAGCGGGGAAGCCTCGGCCTGGGAGGACGGAGCAAACCGGCTGCCGCTTGCCATGATCTTGACCTTGAGAACAAGTACCGGAGAAAAGGCCGACTTCACGGCGCGGGAAGCCTTAACAAACCACCACCACCACCACAAACAACAACAACAACAAGAGACCAACGCTGGCGACCAGAAAACTCGCCCCTTTCCTATCTTAAGGGGGAGGGGGCTGCAATTAAACGAAACCTTGGCAGAATGATCAAACCCCCCCCCCGCCTTCCGCCCCACCTCCAGCCAGCCAAGAAAAACAATTTAAAAACGAAGCGTTTTTTGCGGGGAACGGCCCCGTCCTTGCAAAAGGCGAAGTTAGAGGCCGTAGAAGTCGGGGACGGGGGGGGGGGAGAGAGAGAGAAGTGGGGGGGGGGCAGAAACCGCCGCTGGGCCGAAAGGTCTAATTTTCCTGTCGCAAAGCCGGCCTGCAACGGGAAGGGGTCCGGCTTAAAGCCAAGCGAAGCGCCCCGACCGCCTTTATTAAGGCTTTCAAGCGCCGCCGCCGCCGCCGTCGCCGCTTTGGAACCCGGGCGCCTCTTTGCATTTCCGAGCAACTTTCAAACCGCATTTTTCTGCTCCGAAACGTTGCGCCTTCGTGTTTTTTTTTTTTGCCTCCTCCCGGCCGTAGCGAGGGAGAGAGTCAGCCAAAAGCAGGCTATATATTTAAATAAAATAAAATAAAAGCCAGCGCGCAACTCACACCCAACCCACCGCCGGCCACAAGCCTGGAGCCGACCTGAACTCGGGCGCCAGAAAGTTCGAGCGAGAAGCGAGAGTTGCAGCTTTCTCGGGAGCCGAGGACAGTCCCAGGTTTTTTTGGCCCAGGAAGCCTTTTTTGCGGGAGGGGCGAGGGGTGAGGAAAAGGTAGGGGAGGGGGTGCAAATCGCCGCTTGACAGTGGAAGACTCCGACATCTTCCATCTTCTGCGTTGCCCACTTTTTAAAAAAAAATAAAATAAAGTAAAATAAAGAAAATAAAGGTTTGCATTCCTCTCCGCCAGCGGCGCCTTCCAATGTACCCCCACCCAGATATGTCGGTACACTCCAAGAGAGATTTCCGCGATTTCAATTTTCTACGCCCCCCCCTCCGCAAAAATAATAGAAGAAGAAGAAGAAGAAGAAGAAGAAGAAGAAGAAGAAGAAGAAGAAGAAGAAGAAGAAGAAGAAGAAGAAGAAGAAGAAGAAGAAGAAGAAGAAGAAGAAGAGAGGGAGGAGAAGAGATGGAGGAGGAGAAGAAGAAGAAGAAGAGATGGAGGAGAAAGGAGGAGGAGGAGAAGAAGGAGAAGTTGTTCTCTGTTCGTTTGATCGCCCCCTCCCCACCTATGAACCCCAAATGAATGGGAGCTCTTTGCATATCTCCAGTCTGCGCCCCCCCCCGCGACTTGAGAGGCCTGCATGGCTTCCCCCCCCACCCCAAACCCGGAAAAAAAAAGAATAAAACTACATTTCAGCCCCTCCCCGCCAACTTCCAACAGCAGCGCTTTCGCTGCCAGCCGCGAATCTCTAGCGCCCACTATTCAAAGAGTCGGGAATTAAAAGAGAGGGGGGGGGGGGAAACTTTTGCAAAAAAAAATAGGAAAGAAAAAAAAAGAAAAGAAATGTACACACACTCTCCGCACCAGAACTTGGAAAGAACTCGGAGCAGGAGGAGGAGGAGGAGGAGGGGTTGCGAAGCTGCAACTTTTGCTTAACTTTCGCTTCTCTCTCTCTCTCTCTCTCTCTCTGTCTCTCTCTCTCTCTCTGTCTCTCTCCGAACACACACACACACACACACACCCCACACCCCGCCATCCTGGGGAGCCCTGCGCGGCGCAGAAGGGGCGACCCCCGCCGATCCCCGGGGAGTGCCGAAGCAAAACGAAAGAGCTGCTCCAGATGCGCGCAGCCCGGCGGCCGAGAAGCGAAGTCTGCCCGGCTTGGCTGTGGCCCGCAGCGGCGGGGAGAGAAACCACGCAGACCCCCCCCCCACTCCCACTCCCACTCCCACCCCCGCCTGGCCTGCGCGCCCTGCTCCCCGGAGAGTCAGCGGGGCTTTCTCCCGGACTCACCCACCCCCGGCGCGCGCGTTCCTCTTCTCTTCCTCCTCCTCCTCTTCCTCCTCCTCCCCCCCCCCTCCGCTCGCCCCCGCGGGCTAAAGGGAGCCTTACTTTTCGGCAGTTTCCTAGCCCGCGCCTTGGATCGCATCTTGCCGGCGCGCTGGGTCCTTCCTTGAACCCGCAGCTGCTCTGCCGCCGCGCGATCATCCTCTCCCCAGCATTGTCAGTTCGGACACCTTCGCACATGCGCAGAGAGCATTCAATCTGACACCCGCTCCGGGGCCAAAAGGGAAGGGGGAAGAAGAAGAGGGGAGGGGGGGGGAGAACCAGAAAGAAAGAAAAAAAGAAAAAGAAAGGAGAAGGAAGGGGGGAAACACACACACACACACACAAAAACAACCAGCACTAACCAACGCTGGTTTGTTTCTTCAAGAGTTGAAAGGCGGGGGGGGGAAGGAAAGAGAGGGGGGGAGAGGGGTTTTTTTTCCCCCCTCTCCCCTCGCCCGTCCTATCCTCTTCCTCCTGGTCGCTGATCTCCCCCCCCTCGTTTTCTTCCCCCCCGGATCTGCCCCTTTAAGAAAACCCTCTCCCCCCCCACCGTTCCTCTCTAACCCTTTCCACGCTGCCCACTCGCTCGAGGATGGACAGACTTCGCAAGAAGCGGCGCAAACATCTGGGAAGAGGTGACTTTAACATTATTTTAGTTTATTGTTATTGTTATTTTATTATATTATACACCAGCATGCATGCATGCCTGCACACATACATCTATATATCTATCTATATATATCGATGTATACCGATAGATAGATAGATAGATAGATAGATAGATAGATAGATAGATAGATAGATAGATAGATAGATAGATAGATAGATAGATATGGCGTACTCATTCAGATAAACGGTTGCAAATTAAAGGGGAGAGGCGAGGCTCGAAATTGGATAATTGCGCACTGCACTTGGCAAATTAAACCATCGTTATTAGGGATCCTCGCCATTGGCTCTCGCCTTCCCGGCGCTGGGCCCGATCCCCTCCGCACCTACTCGCGAGTAAAGGTCTCTCTCTCTCTCTCTCTCTCTCTCTCTCTCTCTCTCTCTCTCTCTCTCTCTCTCTCTCTCTCTCTCCCTCCCTCCCTCCCTCCAATGGCCCTGCTCGCCCGGCTGAAGCCGGCGTGGATGGCTCCAAAAAGGAGCGCGACCTTGGCAAAGGCGGGACCGACCCGGATCTGCTTAGAAGTAGTTGCTGCCGCTGCTGATTGTGGTGGTGATTGTACTGTTGTCGTAACGTTATTGCTCTTTTCTTTCAAGGAAGGGGGGGAGGGGGGGCTGCCTCGGCGGGCGGGTGGGGAGGGAGGGGGGCAACGGGCGTCAAGGCGCTTTAGGATCGGGACCGGGATGGGGACGCCGCCCGCTTGGCTGCGAGGCGCGCTGCTGCGTAAAAACGCGCCGGTGCCAACTTTGGGTGCCTTTGAAGAGGGGGGGGGAGAGGAAGCTTGCGAGCCCCATTGCCCCCCCCGCATCTCAGCTGACCCCCCCCAGTGCTGCGAGGCCTAAGGGCGACGGCGTCGGGGTGGGGGGGGGGTGGGGGGTGCTTTTCCTCCCCACCCCTCTTTAATAAAACGCATGGTGGATAGGGAGACCTTTTAATTCCTTTCTCCCCTTTTTAATTCCTTCTCCTCCTCCTTCGCTTTTTCTGGGGAGGGACGCCGGACCGAATGGAAGGGGGGCATTTATTTGTTTGTTTATTTATTTATTTAGTTGCACCCCCCCCCCGAGTCCCGAACCGCCGGCTCCTTTTTCCAGGACGAATTGCGGAGAAGGGGACGCGTCACCCCACCCGATCGAGGGAGAAAAGAGAGGTAACCTTTTTTGTGTGTGTGTGGAAATACTGTCGAATTGTAAAACGCGGGCGCGTCTTTCGGGGTCCCCCCTCGGTGGGGAAAGCGATCCGAGAGGGGGAGGGGAGAGACTTCCTTCTCTCCCCCCTCACCCCCCCCTTCCGTGTTTCAGGAGTTTTACTTTCGCGGCAAACTTTCCGGCTTATTATTTATTATATTAAGGGATTTATTTCACGGACACCCCAACTTTATTTCGCCCGGGTTTTGCCTTCCATTTTCCCTCAAGCTAATTTTGCACGGCGCTTTCTTTCTCCCCAAACGTTGGCCTCTGCTTTATTATTATTATTATTATTATTATTATTATTATTATTATTATTATTATTATTATTATTATTATTTATTGACATTCCTCTTTTGTTGACAGGTTCAGGAAAAAAAATGGCTTGAGTAGAAAGCGGGCGCCTTCAGATCGGCGTTCGGGATTAAACGATCCTATCCTTTCTTTGCTTTTTCGAAAGCGAAGAAAAAAAAAATGGGATTTTGAGCTAGCCTTCCAGAAGGAGAAACTAACCCCTTGCAAAATAAAAAAAATCGAAGGGATCATTCAGAAAAGGGGAAAGAGTCCCTAAATTTGTGAGGAATGTACCGGTGACCCCTAGATATAGAGAGAGAGGTCGGAATCCAGCCGAGGAAAAGAGATGGGCGGCTATTATTAATTATTGTTACCTAATTAATGGCGTTCTTTGAGGAGTTCAAGTGGCGTGAAAACGATGTTGACGGGAACGGAAGCTTTCTGCGGGGATTAAAGAGGAGGGGGGGCGTGTGGAACCCAAAAGAAAAACCAGCCTCAGACGCTTTCAATAAATAAACCAGATATTTAAATTAAAAAAAAAAAAGCGAGCGAAGGCAGGGCTAGGGGTGTTTCCTCTCCAAAAATAATAAAGGCCCGAAAAACAGGTAGAAAGGAAAAAGGGGAAGAAGAAAAAGAGAGGTTTGATGGAAGTTTAAAAAAAAAAGGTGAGATCTTTGCTAATAAAAAAATAAGCATAAAAATAATGGAGCTTTTTTTTTTTTTTGCAAAGAACTTTCGCTTCTGCGGTGGCTTTTGTATACATCGGGCATGTGTGTAGAGGCACACAAATATCGGTAGGCCTAGATTCATTCCCAGTGCGTGTATCCCATTGTGTGTGTGTGTGTGTGTGTGTGTGGGTGTTCCATATGTAAACACTTGAGTACTGGAGAGGTCTTGGGGTAGTAGACAGACGTTCCTCTTTGCGTTTCTTTTCTATGCGCTTTTAAAGTTTGGCTTTCAACGCGCCCTCAGTCACAAACCCTTAACTACACAGATTTAATTACAATCAGACGCGGGGGGGGGGGGAGAGAAGGTCGCCGGGTGTCGCTTGCTTTAATTTCCCTCGGCTTGGACGGCCGGCTTTTCTTTTTTTAAAAAAAAAAAATCAAGGTTTCTCTCTCCGCATCACCACCCCCCCCCAAGTCCGTTTTCACACGTTTTCCCTAAAACTGGGCACGGAAAACGGCCTTAGAAAGAAGAAAGCTGGAAGGGGGGGGAATACCAGCTAGAGACTCTAACGGGGGGGGGAGGTTGGGTAACCTGTCCTTTTATTATTCTATTAGGACTTTCGGTTTTGAATTAGCACCCCCCCCCAAAAAAAAAGGAACAGAGGGGAGGGGGGAAAGCTCATCTTTCAAGCAAGGCCACTCCTGGCTGTTTCCCCTTAGAAGGTGTCAATTGGAATTTCAGACCTAACTTTATTTATTTATTCATTTATTTAGGGGGGGGGAGAGAAAGGATTAGAAACAAAATGCCTTGAACGCGGGAGGCGATTTTTTTCGATCCGCGGAGAAACTCGGCGATTGGAATAAAGGAGGGGGGGGGAGTTGGTTTTTCTTCCAGCGCAAATTTCTCGGCAAGGGCGAATCGGGACGCCGCGTCGATGACTTCGCCCGGATTCGGAGGATGCGTTTACCCAGGTCGAGGACAATCTTAGGAGAGGCGTTCACACGATTTACTCAATCTGGCGGGGTTTAATTTCCGTTAGACGCGGTTGGGCAGGTGAGCGTTTAGTTACTTTACGCTTCAGTGACTTTTTTTTTAAAAAAATGGTTTAAACAGCTGTCGTGTGAACGCGGCCATTGAATGCAATTTCTCTTCGCCTCTTATTTAATGGATGTCTCCTTTCCCTCCGACCTGTTTCCTAGGAACACATTCCCGTGGAGGCGAATCGCTTGTTGTTAACCCAAGCCCCAATCCGTTGGAACTGGGGGGGGGGGCGCTTCCTTCCGAGTAAACCTGGAGAAAACGGCCTGAAGGGCGAGCGTGATTTACTTGCGAGTAAAAGCAGTTGGGACCGCCACTTAAAGTGGAAGAACCCTTGTAAGACCTTGGGAGCTGGGCGGTTTCTGCTCAGCAAGGTGTCGCGGTTGGGTTCCCACGACGCGCTAGCTAGCTCAGGCTAAAGGGAGGCTGGGTCTGCCTTGCGCGGGGCCCAGCCTGTGGGGGAATCCCGCTCCTCGTTTCCAGGCCTTCGTGTGAAGCCAGGAAAGGGTCTCTTTCTACGGGCAGCCGCGTCCTCTGAATCCCAGGCCGGATGGAAAGCTGACTTCGTGGGAATTCGCCAACCCAGAGAGAACGGCGCCTTTCCCCGACCCCAGAAGTCCCGTGTCGGCGACTGAACGAGAGGGAAAACGAAGTGCGCGCGTGGGGAGGCGTGAACGGTTGAAGGAGAACCTCTGGGGTGCGGGGTCGCGACACGCGCACCTGCCTGCCCCATCCCGAAGGTCCAGGAGAGGCCGCGTCGGGTTAGGGGAAGAAGGGAGCGCTGCCCCTTTAAACTCCTAGATCCAAGGCGGGATATAAATCTAACAACACAGAATTAATTAACCTCGCGTACCCCCGAACTCTCCAATCGAGAGAGAGAGAGAGAGAGAGAGAGAGAGAGAGAGAGAGAGAGAGAGAGAGAGTACCATTGCAAAGCTAACACGCGAAACCTGTTCGCACGACCCCTTCCACGGGGGTTTTCCTCCCGGCTTATCGTCCCGTTTTCTGGGTTCCCCCAAGCAAGGGATCCCTGACCCTTCTCGCTCTCCAGCAAAGCTGAAACGGGATTGACTCGCTTGGAGTTCCGAGCGTCGTGGGAACGCACAAACTTGTAGCACCCCTGTAAGTTTAGGGTGGCCTACTGGAAAGGAGAGAGCGGGAGAAAGAGCCGGATTGGGGTTTAACGTGGCCTTTAGCGCCCGAATCCAGCTCCTCTCTCTTTCTCCTCTAAAGCTGCCTCTATGGTTACTATTAATATATTTTAATTGGTTCTGAAACTTTTATTGTTTATTAATAACGCCGAGCTTTCATTGCTAATAGTAACAGCAGGGCCATTAATAAGAGCTCAGCGTTATTCCGGTCTACGAGGCAAAATTGTTTGTCGTGTCTCCTCCATTTCCCCACCAGATAAGGGTTGAGCTGCGTTCTCACAACAAGCTGGTTAAGCTCCCCCCCCCCGCGTTTCCTGTCCCCACAACACCCCTCACTCTGCCAGAAACACAGCAGTGGCTGCCCTTGTGCTAAGCCACAGGCAAAACCTCCGGCTTTAACGCACTATGGGAATGCAGGCCTAAGTCTGATTTTTAGCCAACATCGCACCCAGCCTTAGGATGGTGGGAGTATAACCCTATCCTGGTTAAAGCAGCCTGGTCCCAGTCCCCAGTGGCAGCAGGAATATGGGCAACTCAGTGGGCAGGTTGTGGTGTCACAAGACCAGTCACACAACCACAGGTAAGTCTTCCTTGCTCTGGCTGGCCTACCTCACGGGGTTGTTAGAACAAGGAGAGAAAGGAAACAGCTTGTTCATCTGCTGTTTACAAACCCAAAGTTGGGTCTGAGGTTACAAAGTCTTGACTTCGAAATAAACAAGGGTGAATTGGACCCCGGGGTTTTTTTTTTTTTTTCTGCTTTAATGGTTCCCCCCCCCCCACTCCGCCTTCCTCCCTCCTTCCCGCTGCGTCTCAACTCACTCCATCCTTTGGCAGGCAAACTTAATCCTGGGAGCTCAGAGGCCCATTCCGGATGCGTGAGGGGCGCTTGAACAGAGAAGCAACACCTGGCCGCATTCACACGATACACACCAGTCCAGCTCACACCTAGCTGATGGCTTTTTAGTCCGAGTTTGAGTGCAAATCCTGGAAAGTGGGGTGAGTAGACTTTGGCTGAAGCCAGATCTGGGTTCATTCACTGCCCTTGAGTTGGGGGGGGGGAAAGGGCGTTGGAGAGGGTTAGGGAGAGAGGGGGGGGGGAGAGAGAGAGAGAGACAGACAGACAGACAGGATCCAAGGATTTAAAAAATGCATATAAAAATGGAACGAAACGTTTCACTGACACCCAGTACACTCACCCTCCTGTGTTCCCACTATTGTAACTGTAGTTTAGTCAATAAACCACCACGGCCTGTCTTTCCACTGCACTCTAAATCACAAAGCTGGCTTTTGAAACCACAGTGAACTGATTCACACCTTCCACGAAGCCCAAACTGCAACAAACTTGGGCCTAAAGTGTTGTCAAAAGGAGACATAAAGGAGAACTACATCGCCCAGTCTTTTCATTAAAGGCCACTTTTCAAAATATATCTGGCAGTTCCTACTTGGCAGATCTTTCCCCTTTGACCTAATTGTCCATTTTTACTAATCCCTTTTCTTTATTTCCTTCTTTGAAAAGGAATTGTTATTATTTGAATTAGTGTCTGGCACGGGGAAATCAGAAAATACATCTTTAAGGGGGGGGGAATATAACTCCCTGTAAAAAAAGAGAAATCATTTTCCTTTTGTAGGAATTTTAAAAAAAAAATCTCCTGGTTTGTCACTAGAGGATGGGAGGGGGAATGAAATTCTGTAAATTTCTAATCCATCAGTGCAAAAACTGAAACAATAATCCGAAGAAAGCTCCTGTAACAGGTTTTTTTTTCATAGAAATTGTTGTTTGTTTGCCTGTTGTGTGTGTGTGTTTAATTTTTATTCTAGAGTAGCTGAAGCCTTCATTATTGGCCCTGGGCAAAATTCTCGGGTTTTCAAAGTGACCCAGGAAGGCATTAGTGCCAAATTCACTCCAGCATAGCCAAGCCTAGCATGTTTACACAGAAGTAAGCCTAACTCCTGATTGTTTGGGGGGGGGGGCTTATATTTACTCCCAACACAATATTTGTTTGTTTGTTTAGGAAAAATTATACAGCCGCCTACTCGCTTGGGGGCGACTCTAGGTAGCTTGCAGAAAACAAAAACGCAATGTAGGAGAAATAATAACCAAAAATAATAAAATAATCACAACACACATTCAGACCAGCCACTTGATGGGTTGCATCCCACTCTGGGCTCGCTGGCAAAACCCCCAATCGATTATTGGTTGGGACCGAAGGGCTCTGTAGCCTAGGATTCTCAAAGTTGTTTTTTCTATCCTTACACGGGTTGAGTTGTTGAGTTGCATTTGTGGATCGCAACAAGCTGGAGGTTGCCTTGCCTCTTTATACTGTGTCTGGCACACTTCAGCACTATGCGCCCCGACACAAAGAGCAGCTTTGTGAGATTGTTAGGTTTATTGGAACCCAGTCTTGCTGTTTAAATTCTTGTTTGCTTTTTAGAAGAAGAAGAAGGGGGAAAAAAACCCACATTAAAAAGACACGATACAGCAAATAACCCGGATCTGTTTTAGATTAGGCACAGGAGCAATGCACAAGATCGGGCAACTGAACTTGTGTGTATGTGTGTGTGTGTGTGTGTGAGAGAGAGAGAGAGAGAGAGAGAGAGAGAAAGCACACACAAAATCATGAAAAAGGGGGGCTGTCTTTACTATGAATAGACCCAGACTACAAATCCCATGAGCCCCAGCCGACATGGCCAAAAGGTGTGAGGATTGGAACTGTGCTCCAAAAGAGCTGTGGACAAGATCCAGGGTGCTTGTACCATTAAAAAATATATATTAATTAATTAAAACAAATCATTTTTCTCAATATTGGCTGAGATGAAACAAGCCTTCAAATTTTAGTTTCTTAACCATGGTTCGTTGGAGCCCACTTGCCTTGAAGAAGACTACGAACGCCATAAATCCTAGTTTCCAAACGATAAGTGGCTGAGTTCAAGGGGGGGTGGGGGTGGGCCCAAGTTAGTAAACTTAACTCTGGTGGATTCAATTAACTGAGTTTCTTTGCTCTCTGCTAAGTGTCAAAAATTAACCGAGGTTCAAATCCGAGTTTAAACAAAGCGGTGCAAGGGATGGATGAGTTGCTAGAGTTATAATTACTCTGCCCTTATTCAATTAACCATGGCTTGTGGAATTCCGTCAATTTTCTCAATGTATAGGAAACATTCACTTATCAACTAACTGCGTGGATTGCCTTCATAAAACAGGGAATATTCCAACGGGGTGGGCTGCTTTATGCATTCACCCAATTGGTGACCGATCCTTTTATTCAGTCTGGGCTTAATGGACTTTGTGAGTGAGTTGATCCAATCCACAGGGCTGAAACAGACACACACACACACACATATATGGGTGTCCTGCTCACCAACCTCGACACCTCTAGAATGGCACCTGATCCTATTATAAAACACACCAGGGGGAATATATTGGCTGTGTGGGAGCAGAAAGTTGGGGTGGGTCTATAATGCTTGAGCAGGATTAGTTAAATGGGGGTTGATCGTGGGACAAATGTTTTTTTTTTAAAAAAATAAAATAAAATCCAACCACCTATTTCCCTTCCTTCCACCTAGCATTTTTACGCGCTACTGAGGACTAGCAGCATGACTCTTTGATTTACAGAATCTCAGGAAATGGAAAAGGGGAGGAAAGAGGGTATTAGGTATTTGTGTGTGTGTGTTCTTGCAGAAACAGAAAGCTCAACGCTACGACTGCCCTTTCGGATCGATATTCTTTTGTGCTAAGGAAAAAAAAAAGTAATTAATACCAATTTGCCCCACGGGTTGAGAAGCGTTTAAGCCGAACGCTGGACTTTTCAAGCCCCCAACTCACTCTCTCTCTCTCTCTCTCTCTGGGGGGGGGGTCCAGATCCAAATAAAACCCGCCATGGATCTAACCCCCGCTGGATTCCAGCAGCATTAACACACCACTGATAATCCCGACAGTGTGAAACTCAGGAATAATTTTAAGTGTGTGTGGGGTGGGGTGTGGATCCTGGGGGGGAGGCGGAAAGGAGGGGTAAATAAGACGTTTAGCGACCTGCTAAATTTGGAGAGCTCTCTTGTCTGCTAATAAGAGGGGGGGGGCGAGTTCTCCTGCCAGGTACTGCCTTGAGAATCCCAGGCACCTTGATTTTGAGAGGGGGTCCTCCTCCCGCAGCGGGGTTAATTCGACCCCTCCTTTTATTTTAAAATCCGTTGCAGATGTAAAAAAAAGCCAGGTGCTCGGGGCGCCCTCCCCATTAAGAAGCGGGGTCCTTGGCGTCGGGAGGATGGCGCTGGGGGCTTGCCTATTTGCCGGGAGATAGTTTCTTTCAGGGGGAGAGAGGCCAGGTGGGCGTCTAGGGGGTCCCAGAATCCAACTTCATCTTTTTTTGGGGGGGGAGAGAGGAACGGTTCCATTGGGGGGGGGCTTCCTGCCAAGGCCCCCAACACAGAAGCTGTTTTTCTTGGCTGGTTTTCTTCGGAGAAGCTGAGGGAGCTCAAGCGGGGTGGGTGGGTGGGTTGGGGGTGAGGGGGTGGGCTTGTCAGGCAGCCCCCCAGCCCCTGCCTTCCATCACTTGCAACAGAAAAGCTCCCGGTGTTACTGCTACTCTTTCATTATTCTGGATTATTGTGCCTGGTTAGTGCGCCAGTTTGAGAAGAACGGAAGAATGAATGGGAGCCCGTCCGCCCCCCCCCCGCCCCCCCCCTGAAATTCTTTCTCCAGGGAAATTTCGATTTTGTACATCGCCGGGGGAGGGAAAGAGAGAAGCGGGGGTGAGGGGGGGGGGAGTGAAGGGCAGAGAGACGGAAAAAGGACGGGTGGGTGGTCGGAACGGTGAAGGAAGGAAGGAAGGAAGGGAGGGAGGGAGGGAGGGAGAGGAAGGAAGGAAGGAAGGAAGGAAGGAAGGAAGGAAGGAAGGAAGGAAGGAAGGAAGGAAGGAAGGAAGGAAGGAAGGAAGGGGGAGGCAGATGGGAATGAAAAGGGAGGAAGGAGAGGAAGGGAGATGGGAATGAGGAAGGAAGGAAGGAAAAGGAAAGGAAAGGAAAGGAAAGGAAAAACAGAGGTAAATCAATAAGATGCTAAAAGAGTCCAGTCACGGGTTGAGGAAAAATGAAACTGGATTAGCTGTTTTTCTAAGGGGGTTGAGGACGAAAGAGCTTTAGCCAAGGGCGAACTTTTCTCGCGGGATTTCGGCTTAGTTTCCATCGGGGAAACCATAAGAAAGAAAAACTAGAATTTCAACCCCGGCTTTCCTTTTTACCTGCACGTGTCTGGTGCCCGATTGAGAAGAAAATAATAACGCGGGGGTGAAGGAGGAGGAGGAGAAGGAAGAGGTGACAGGTCGTGCCGGAGTTGCTAGATTTCAGTCGAATCGGGAGCTTAGGCCCGTACGCCCCCCCCACTTGTTCCAATCACCTCAGCCCCGACTCGGAACGTGGGAACAATCCAACCCGCGTGTTTGTTTTTTTAAAATTGCTTTTCAAATTCGCCTTTTCCAACTGCCAGCCTCAAGCCTTGGCAGCGGAGTCCCCCCTCCCCTCCAACGGAAGGCCGGGACGTTTCCTTTGGGGGCTGAAAGGGGGTGCTTCCCCCCCCCGGATCCCCCAAACCTATTCGCGAGGAAAGGGGCTTTGAAGCTCTTTCCAAGCGTTTCAAACGAAAGCGCGGAGAAGGGGGTGCGCGCACCTAAACAGCTGCTTGGGCCCTTTTTCCCCGGAAAAGTGTTCGAAAGGGGGGGGGGAACCTGGACTCTCCCCCCCCCCGGAATGGTCACTCTCCCTTTGGGGCTGAATAAATATTTAGGAGCTTTTTATTTTATTTTTTTTTAACCTTTGAAAAAGAGCTGCCTCAATCCAGCCAACAAATTGCACGCTGGCGTTTAAAACCGAAAGCCGACAGTTGAGAGTGGCAAACGTCCTCATTCAATAGCGTGATTCTTTATTATTAATATTAATATTATATCCAGATCTGCCTATCCCAGATCCTTGGTAAAGGACTCGATAGGTAGATCAAAACGCCAAAACCAGTCTGAACATCTGGCTGACTGTGCTGACTTCCCAAGCATTAAGGTATAGAATAATAATAATAATAATAATAATAATAATAATAATGATGATGATGATGATGATGATGATGATGATGATGGGGGCGTTTGGCTTGAATCTTCTCTTCCTTGTATTGAATAATAATAATGATAGTGATAACAATAATAACACTAATAACACTAATAATGATGATGATAATGATAATAATAGTGATAGTGAGAATGATGAGTGAGAATGATAACAATAATAATAGTAGTAGTAGTAGTAGTAGTAGTAGTAGTAGTAGTAGTAGTAGTAGTAATAATAATAATAATAATAATAATAATAATAATAATGTGCCAGTCATTAATTATGAATAGCAACTTTGGAGTTTCCGCATTTCCTCGTATGGAGGGACAAAACGAGAGGATTTTGGGGTGGGGGTAAGATATAAATCTGATCATGGGGTGGGAATTGGGGGGGTCCGTTTTCGAAGGGAATCCAGACACTCAGTTCCAGGCCAATAAACAACTCGGTAAGTCCCTCTCTGCTACTTAAACGGCTGGTTTCCCCCCCTCCCTTCCGCCCCCACCTTTTAGAATAGGGAAAGCGAGAATTTGGGGGGGGGGTGAGGTTAAATTTCGGTTTAAGGAGCGGTCACCATCGCGGCAATAGGGTCTCCTTATTAAACGCCTGGACCCGGTTGCCCCCAGCTATAAAATTTCACACCCACCCTACACCCCTTCCCGCCTCGTAGGTTTCCCCCCCCCTTTTCATTTCTCCCAGGCGCAGATTAGACTCCCTAATTGCGCTTTTCCTTTAATTACTATTTTTGGCCCATCCGCGGTCGCTACACGAGCAGCCGCGAGCACTATTGTGACAGCCTGCTTTCAAGGCGGCGGGGAAACGACGACAACTAATCTGCGCTTCTCGCTCGCTTGTCTTGGGTATTTCTCCCTCTTCCCCCCCCCAACACCCTTCCTCCTGTCGGCGAAGCAAACCGTTGCTGTAAATCCGGAATCGTCGTTAGTTGAAAGAAGGGGGGGAAAAAAGGACGCGGTTCTAGAAAAAGCGCCGCTGCTTCAAAGCCGGCCTTTTAGACTAGAATAGAGCTGGAAGGGACCCTGGAGGTCGTCTAGTCCAGCCCCCGCTCAAGCAGGAGAGCCTAGACCATTTCAGTCAATCAAAATAGAGCTGGAAGGGACCTTGGAGGTCGTCTAGTCCAACCCCCTGCTCAGGCAGGAGAATCTAGACCATTTCAGACAAGTGGCTGTCCAGTCTCTTCTTAAAAACCTCCAGGGATGGAGCGCCCACGATTTCTGGTGGCAAGTCGTTCCGCTGGTTAATTGTCCTCACTGTCAGGAAATTCCTCCCTAATTCCTCTCCATGGTTAGTTTCCCTCCGTTGCTTCTTGTCCTGCCTTCTGGCGCTTTGGAGAAGAGGTGGACCCCCCTCTTCTTTGTGGCATCCCCTCAAATACTGGAATTTTAATTCGAATACATACGAAACCGGAGCGTCTCGCCGCTTCGCTGTTTGCGTTGAGATTGTCCTTAAACTACAACTCAAACGCCAATAGCGGAGCGGTCTGAATGCGCTTTACTTAGAAATAAGCCTGGTTCGGCCCCAGCCTCGCCGCCTTGTAAAAAAGGAAGGGTTGGAACATCTGCCTTGTTTGTAATTAAATCTAATAAATATTGGAGTAATCCGCAGCTATTCAACCTTGGGGGGGGGAGAGAGAGAGAGAGAAGGAAGGAAGGAAGGAAGGAAGGGAGGGAGGGAGGGAGGGAGGGAGAGAGAGAGAGAGAGAGAGAGAGAGAGAGAGAGAGAGAGAGAGAGAGAGAGAGAGAGAGAGAGAGAGAGGGAGAATTTAAACACGTGGATTTTTAAAAGCGGTGGAGAAAAGCGCGCGCGGGGGGGGGGGGTGTGAGAGAAAACGCGCGCCTGTACACACACACACACACACACACACACACACACACACACACACACGGAAAAGTGCTCATGATGGGAGGGAGGGGGGAGCACCACTGCCCCAGAAGGTCTACACTGGAGGAAGCGATCCATGGGACTAAAAGGCAGAGTGGAGTCGGGGGGGGGGTGTGCAAAAAAAGTGTTTAATCCAAGGGGGAAAGAGGGGTGGAGGAAAGGATAAGGAAAAAAATAAAGAGAATGAAAAGAATGGAGCAGAGCGGAAAGAAGAAGAAACCAAGAGACACAAGCCATTCAAGCAAGGTGAAGACCTTTTTTTTTTTTTAATTCGGATTCACACCTGCTGACCACAAAGGGATTCCATTGGGGGGGCAGTCTGGCCAATTCAGGGCGGCCTTTCCTTCCAAAGCCCCCGCCCCCCCTCCTTTCCACCGTTTCTCACCCTCTTCCGTTCTTTTCACCCCTGGATAATTATTAGTCATTAATTGGCTCAGGACTTTCCTCCTCCAACCCCCCCCCCATGGGGGAGAAAAATGGGCAGTCCAACATTCGAGATTAGGAGCAGACTGGGGCATTGGGGGGGGGGGAGGGAATAAGGAGGCCCGAAGGAAGAGAGAAAGGATGCTAAAAGAATAGCCATTTTCAGTTAAAGCAAAGATGTTTTTTTTTCCCCTCCCCATGGAAAGTGGCTATTTAATACTATTTCTGATCCCCCCCCTCTGTGCCAAGCTACTTTCCTGCCAATAGGTTGCAAAGAGGTTGTGCAGGTTGATTTGCTATAAATTTGGGACGCACACCCTCTGCCTTCTCCTTACAGCCTTAAACTGTTTTAATTGTGTTTCAGTGCTTTTGTTTTAATGATGCTGATGGCTTGGCTTTTGTGCTTCTCTTTGTCTCTGCCAAGGAGTCAGAGGCGTGACATGGGCAGCTGTAATAAAAATGTAATAAATAAACGTTTAGTTTGCTTCTGTTCCCTGACTGTAGAAGCAATGGTGGGTGGGGAGTAATGAATTACAGTACATAGAACCTGATCTGGAAAGGAAAAAAAAAAACAAGCAGAGAAAAATCTTGTCTATTTTGCTATCTTTTAACTAACTAGATTGAACAATCTCTCTCATCCTTGCCTCAGTCTCCTGCTTTCCAGAAACAGAAAAGAGAAAGAATCGGCAATATGGAACTATCTAATGTAAGGTGGCTGGCAGCACTTTGCAGCGTAACTCTTTTGGGTGGAGTTTTATAAAAATCCAGTTTTTAAAAAGTTCTACCATATACAGTTTGCAGTGTCTGGGATTCTTGCAACTCTGATTGGCCTGGAAATCATAACAGAATAACAGAAGGACGGCTGCGGGACTTGGGTTTGGCTAGTCTAAAGAAAGGAAGAAAATAGGGGAGACATATAGCAGTATTTGAGGGGGTCAACAGAGAAGAGGGGGTCAACTTATTTTCCAAAGCACCAGAAATCAAGACAAGAAACAATGGTTGGAAATTGATCAAAGAGAGAAGCAACCTGGAATTAAAGAGAAAGTTCCTAACAGCGAGGACAATTAACCAGTGGAACAGCTTGCCACCAGAAATCGAGGGCGCTCCATCACAGGAGGCATTTAAGAAAAGACTGGACTGTCACTTGTCTGAGACAGTAGGTTCTCCTGCTTGAGCAGGGGGTTGGACTAGAAGACCTCCAAGGTCCCTTCCAGCTCTGCTCTATTCTATTCTATAATTCTATAATTCTATTCTCGACTGCTCTTTAGAAGTCTAGATCCTGAAGTTGAAACTCAAATACTTTGGCCACCTAATGAGAAGGAAGGACTCGCTGGAGAAGGGCCTAATGCTGGGAAAGATGGAGGGCAATAGAAGAAGGGGACAACAGAGAATGAGATGGCTGGATGGAGTCCCTGAAGCAGTAGGTGTGAACTTAAATGGACTCCAGAAGATGGTAGAGGACAGGAAGACCTGGAGGAACATTGTCCATGGGGTCGTGATGGGTCGGACACGACTTCGCAATTAACAACAAATAATTCTATTCTATTCTATTCTATTCTATTCTATTCTATTCTATTCTATTCTATTCTATTCTATTCTATTCTATTCTAGCGGGAAGGAACCTTGGAGGTCTTCTAGTCCAACCCCCGGCTCAGGAACTCTATATGGTGCCCTCTAATACAAAATGGCACTAAGTCCAATTTAGTTATTCTCCGAAGGGTTTTGCACCACACACTGATCCGGGTCAAGGTGAAAGATCTGTGGCTTGCACAACCAGCCAGACTTGCTTGCTGTTAACACTTAGTTAAGTGCCCTGATCAGCTGCTGCCTTCCCATGGCACACTAAGCCCTACAGCCAGACTCACAAAAGACAACCCTTGTGTTTGCCTAATCTGCAAGAGCAGGTCACACCACCCAGAAAGCAGTGCCTGCGTCCTGACAACGAGAGCCGAGTCACACGTCCTCCTTCGAGCCCAGCCGAGCCGCACGGCGCAGAAATGGCTCTTTTGCCAAACCTCAATCAATATGAATCATCCTCTACTTACACCAGACTCCAATTTGGACACACAAGTACAATGCTGGGTTTGTAGGCATCATTTATGTTTTTTTCCCTCTCTGGGTGGTTTGAGGCATTCCTGACCCTTCCCTCTCTCTTTAATTTGCTGTGAGGCGAATAAAATGGGTTCAGTTGAAAAAGACAATGTAAACCTGAAAGTCCAGTTATTGTCCTCTCCCATAACAGCTTCCGAAGGACACCACACTTGACTGGAAACATATTTGCTTTGTAGGGTCATTTTTAATGTCTTCCTTCCCCTTCTGTTTACCAACCCTTCTTTTCTTCCTCCACCTCCCTCCTCACCTTCCTTCTTTATTCTTTAAACCACATCTGCCCAAGACATCTCTTCCCTCCCACGACAAATCGCTTCCCCAAAAGAAGGCACAATTAGAACTCAGTACCAAGCCATTTGGGAGTCTCCAAAGACAATTTTAAAGAAGATGCACAGTGTGTGGAATAGGGGAGATTGGGGAGGGTGACCTTGCTACAGGAAACCCAGATGTTGTGGGGGGGGGGTCCTTGGGAACAGCGACAATTCAGACATGCACAACCTTGTTTTATGTAAAATTTTTACAGGAATAACTTCAGCCACCGGGAGCCTCAAAAATGTTTCCCAATCAACATCATTCTTGCTTGTCTTGTCAGAGGAAGTGAGACAAAGAATTCAATTTCCCCAAACCGTAAAGTTAAATAGAGTGAACGGGGAAGTTTCTCCAAAGTAATTGAGTGAAATCACCCATGTGGCTGTTTTTAAATGCCTTAAACCTAACAGGCTCCTTATTTGCAGTTGGAAACAGATCTTTATAATCTGTGGAGTAATGTAGCAGGGATGGAATCAAATGGCCTGTAAGAACCCAGTTTTTGGTGTTTTGTTTTTTAATAAACGAAATGGTTATTAGTTGCTTTAAAAAAAGAAACTCTCTTGATCTTAAAATCCTCTTTTGGTCTTTCTTGAAGCATCGAGCGGGCGAAGCAATGAAAGTTAACTCTTTTTTTTTTTAAAAAAAAAATCAAACGTAAAATCCCATCGCTACAATACAGCGTAATCAAAAGCAATTTTAAAGCACGCATAACATACTAGTGGCAACATATCACCATACACAGTCAAATAATAAATAATTAACTTACCCTGGCCAAGGCTGAAGTAGGAATTGGTCTCTTTTAAAATCCACCACACTGCAACACCCCTTGTGAAATTTGTCGTATTAGACATAGCGTGCACAGAGTTTTCAAATGTCAGCTCACTGGCTGACTTTGAACCCACTGCTTTCTCCCTTTGCCCTACCCCACAGGGCTGTCGTTAGGGAAGAAACATTGCAGGACAGAGACCGTATACACCAGTTTTATCCAAGCCTTTTTAGGTTCGGCCTTTGTGTGCCTTTTACCCTTTCCCTTATATATTTAGTTTTTTATACTTTATATTCTCACCGCTGGTGCCTTTTATGCCCTCTGTCTTGTAAATGTAGATGCATTTTATGTGTATGTTTAGCAATTCATGTGGCTATTACACGCCGTTTCCTGCCCATTACATTTTTATGTTTCTTCCTAAAAACAAAAACCCCAGCCTCTTACGTTGGTTTATGGCTATAATAAGTATTGATTAATTGATTGATTGGGAGCCGTCATCCCTGCAGCCAAATGTTTATGAGATGGACTGCAGCTATTTCCGGGACACGAAGCTGAGCATTAAATGGCCAGGTGTGTGAGCTGCTGTTTGATAAAAATCAGGAATAAACAGAGTTTTAATTGTTAAGCCGCCCCAAGGCCAGAACCTGCGATGGGTGGATGTATAAATCGAACGGATGAATTAATAAAGGAATAAATAAACTACCTCTGATTCCAAGGGGAGGCCTCGTCCTTCCAGGATCTGCTCCTTGTTCTGTCCCTGGAGTCGAGTCCACATTGTCTCTGGCGCTCTGCAGATGTTCACAGGCCAGCTAAACATCAGTGCAGCAATTCCTGGGCTTTTTCCTTCAGGTCACTGTCCTTGAATTAAACCCAGATTCATGGAAATAGAATCATAAGGCTGGAAAGGACCTCAGAGGTCTTCTAGTCCAACCCTCTGCTCAAGGCAGGAGATTTATCCTGGTTAAATGATTGTCCAGTCTATTTTTGAAAGCCTCCAATTCGTGGCTTAATTTCTGCAAACCCCCCCCCCAAGTTTGTCTGAATCTGGCTGCCCCTTTATTATGGGATTTGTCCAGCTGTGTGGGAAGGGGGGGCGGTCCTTCCAAGCCCTACCTTTTTTTAACCTGTCCAATTGAAGCCAACCAGGTTTGTTTATGGTTTGGGTTGCAAACAAGGTCCACAAATGTGTCCTGTGAACCGCCCTGAGGCCTTCAGTTTCACAGACACACACACACACAGACAAAGCCTCCAGGAGGCCAAAATGGCTCTGTTTGGGCCCCATCTTGGAAGCACCTTCGGAAAACCAGGTGAGTTTTGTCCCCTGGAGGATTTGACTCCCATTTTCCAAGAGAAGCTTCTTGACTCTGGGTTTGAGGTCTCATCTGAATGGCCGGCGAAGCTGGGCACCCTCCACCCAGCTGGGATGGAAGCAGATCCCTTTCCCCCTCACAGTTGCCCTCCAGAGCAGGCCTTCTCCACCAAAGCCATTTTCCAGATGTATGTGGACTTCAACTCCCACAATTCCACACCCAGCATGGCCATGGAGGAGGATTCTGGGAGTTGAAGTCCCCAGGCTTGAAAGTGTCCGAGCTGTGACTAGGCCCGAAAAGGCCTCAGTTCCAGAAGTGAGGACAATTCCTCTCTTCAAGTCCTAGAGGCCTCCCTTTTTCTAATAAAATAGGAAAATCTTGATTTTCTGGGCTAGTGGGAGAAAACGGAGTGCCCTTTGGGGCCCAGTATCTGTTAAAGGCCAATGGAGGCCATTTTAGGCCGCAGGTCTGCCTCAGCTACGTCATTTGTGTAAATGGAAGTCGTTTGCGTAAAAGATACCTCAGGTACATATCTTTATCTCCTTGCCCAATGGACATTATTGGAGTAAAAAAGTACCTCAGCTTTTACATTTACACCATTGGCGTAGAAGTACGTAATTTGCGTAAATCGCCTGTCGTGTGCCTAGAATAGAATAGAATAGAATAGAATAGAATAGAATAGAATAGAATAGAATAGAATAGAATAGAATAGAATAGAATACCTTTATTGTCACCTTAAATGTACACTAATCAGTATACATTAAAATGAAATTTTGTTGCATTCAGCTCTCAAAGGGTAAATATCTCCAATATACAATACATAAGCATGACAAAAGATTAATCATATAACCACATACATGCACATATACAACACAAACGTTTATGTCCTTTGTGCAAATGGACGCTACTTGCTGCAAATGACACCATGGATGTCAATTTGCTTACACCCACATAGACTTTTATGCACATTGGTGGTTCAAAAACCAGATTATTACCAATTAATAAAAGTTATTTGGGGGGATTGGCTGTACTAAAGCTCAACAAAACAGCTTAACAAACTCCTTACACAGGTCTGGGTGTGTTTAGTTTCTAAATCTGGCTGAACCCCAGCTTTAGCAGGCCGCGTAAAATAAAAACGACTTTTAAAAAACGAAAAGAGGAGGATCTGCAGTTGATTTACTTTTCCCCCTGTGCAAAATCAAGAGAACTGCCTCCTTCTTGTCTGCATTAGCCGTGATTTCTGTGCAAAATTCCACAATTGGGTCCAATTTCCCAGGCGGTGTGTTTTGTGTTTGTCTCCCCCCATTAAACGATTGGTGCAGGAGTCAAGCCCTTTGTGTTCCTGTATGGAACACACATATGGAAGTCAGCGAGCTGTAAAATACTTACACAAGCTACAGTTGTATCTCATTTGTTTACAGGTTTTCACCAGGCTGCCAGAAAAACAAAATAAATAATAATAATAAAAGACCAAGAGGAATGGCAGCTGAATCAGATTCTTAACAGCTCTGTAAATGTGCACTGATGATTTATTTGGTTGCAATATTTGTTACCTCTGCTAGTGTATTCCAGCCATGGGAAGGAACGGTGTAGCAAAAAATAAAGACAACACAGAAATGAAACAATATAGAAAATGTCACTTTGTCACATGTCACTTTGCCCACTTTGATCCCTTCTGCTTTGCAGCTGTGGGTTCATTATGGAGTTGACATGTGTCAGATTTCACACACACACACACACAAAAAAAAAAAAATCTGGCATTTTTCTCCAAGGTAAATCTGGAACTTTCGAATTGGGAAGCTGTTTATAGCTTCTGCAGATTTTGCTCTACCCTGGAGTAGATCCAGCTGGAACTTTACACCCAGAAAGTCTAACTTGCTTCCTTCTTTCCTCCCTCCCTCCTTTCATTTCTTGTTTCTTGCATGCTTTTTACATTCCTTCCTTCCATCCTTCCTTCTCTTTAATTTTTCCTTCCTTTCTTCCTTCACTCTCATTCTTCCTTCCTCATTTTCTTTTCCTTCTTTCCCATGTTTTTCCTTCCTTCTTTCATCTTCCTTCCTTCATTCAATTTCCTTCCTCCATTCTCATTTTGCCTTCCTTTGTTTTCCTTTCTTTTTCCTTCCTTCCCATTCATTTTTCCTTACTTCTTTGTCCTTCTTTCCTTCCTTTTCATTTCCTTCCCTTCCACCTTCATTCATTCATTCCTTTCTCCCTCCCTCTCTGCTTTCCTTCCTTCCTTCCTTCCTCTGCCCCTCCCTTCCTTCCTTCCCTTCCTCCCTCCATCCCTCCCCCCCTTTATCATCTATCTATCTATCTATCTATCTATCTATCTATCTATCTATCTACCTACCTACCTACCTACCTACCTACCTACCTACCTATCTATCTATCTATCTACCTATCATAGATCATCCAAACCACCCATCCACCAATACAGGGTTATTTTTGTATGTCTTCCAACTATTTAGGGCAAGTGGCAAAAAATCTACAGGTCTCAAAGTAAAACTCTCATGGCAAACTCCAGCACTGAACCTTGGGGCAAACAAACAGCTTCACCCTCCTATTGACCTCAACTCTCCCCCTCCCACAATACACGTAAAAACAACTTCGGGGGTCCTCAAAAGACGGCCAAGGCCTGTTTCTTTGCCTCACCCATAAGGGAATTTTTGTGGCCGTGCTCTAAAAATGACGAGACATGGATTTGTTTGTGGAAAGATTTACTAGCCCCTTGCCAGCATCTCCAATCAATTTTTTCGGAGGGTGGGGGCCTTTATAATTGGCCCATTTATTCTTCTCAGAAGCATTTCTTCTGCAGCACGGTAGAGCCAACCTCTCTGTATTCTTGCTGTGTGACCCACATGTTCTTAAAAGAAGGCAAGCTGGTGAGCACCGATGCGCCAATCCAGACAGAATGGATCCGGTCGGCTGGGGCTTCCAGCTTGGTCGGCAGGCCGTGAGGGCCCAGGCTTCGTAGCTCTTTGAGGAGACGTTCACTAAGGCCCGGAAAGAGGGTCGATCCTCCAGCTATGATGAGGCTTCTCCAGAGGTCCTGGTGGATGCTGCCATCACATTTGGAGATGCTCTCGGCCATCATCTGGTGAATCCCCGGTGCCGTGACTCCAGCATCCGCTGGATTAAACAGGGATTCCGGAGCTCGGAAAAGCTGATCCCCAATCTCCACAGGTGTGCCATCAGGAAGTGTGTATTCGCGAACAGGCCCTTTGTCCTTCTGCTGACTCGAATCCAGAGCCACGTAGCACAGATTCTCCTTGATGTTCTTCACAATCTCCTTCTCTGCAGAACTCAAGAAGTTGTGCCCGCTCTCCAACAGAAGCGTTGCCAGATATCGGGTGATGTCGCGCCCGGCGAAATTCACCCTGGAGATGGCATGTAGCAAGCAGTGGCCTTTGTAGATGGGGACGGTCAAAGTGACCCCAGCGCCGCTATCTAAAACCAAACCTGTTGTACGGGCAGAAGCGTACAAGGCCATCAGAGCTTGAAGGCCTACAAACATGGCCGGCACCTGGAAATGCTCAAACATGATCTCTGTCATCTTCTCTCTGTTTGCTGCTGGGTTCATGGGTGCTTCGGTCAACAACACCGGCCTCTCCCTGGCTCTTACCCTAAGTCCATGCCTGTAGATGTATCTCCAGATCTTCTCCATATCATCCCAAGAGGTCACAATTCCGTGTTCCACTGGGTATTTAAAAGATAAGATACCTCTCTTGGCTTGGGCTTCCCTACCGACATAACACATTCTCTGAACTGGGCCAAACATGACCGCGCGGGTCTTGGGGTAGCCAACAACTGTAGCCACCGTGGTCCTGGGGGCCTCTTCTCCAGAAAAGCCCGCTTTGCAAAGTCCTGAGCCATTGTCAATAATGACAGCTATTCTGGACTGAGACATCTTCAATCCAAAGAACTGAATTTGTAACAATTGTTTTCCTAGCTCTAGTAGAACAGAATGTTGTGTCCGTCTAGGTTCTAGATCCTTGGGTATCACAAAAGGGATTCTCCTTTTTCAAAACCAGCTTCTCACATTATGGACATATGACATATATTTCTGGAAACAAAGTCTTCTCCAAATAGCCAGGACTTGTCTTGGAGAGATTGCAAGCATCCACAGTGGAAATTGAGAGGTTGTTATTATTATTATTATTATTATTATTACCAGTTGTCTTTCTGAAGCCAGCTCAAAAAAAGATGCTTCAGGTAACTCAGGAAGTTAAGGACCATGATGTTTCCTATCCTCCGATCCTAGAAACGAGCTCTGCGGTTTCAATTTTATTCACAATTGCTCATCTGGGGTGTTAAACTGGATTCTGATCTTCTCCATTGAATTTGGCCGATGTTTAATAGGCTTTTATTTTGATCTTCAGTGGTCAGCCAATGGAGACCAGCTTGAGGTTGACATCAGAAAAGCCCAGTGACCTCAAAAGAGAACAATGGAAGTGATAAGATTAGCCTATATTGGTGGCCACCTGGGTTAATGTAAGGCTAATTGCAGTAGTCTAGCTAAGAGATTGCAGTAACGTCTGACAGAGTTTACCTTCCAGTTGGTAAACCATGGTTTTTTTCATCCTCCGGTGGATTTAAGACTCCTTGGCTCGTTTGACACACCCTGATTGTTGAATTAACCATAGTCTAGATTTGCGCAAGGCAGAGAAACTAGGCCAGGGGTAGGCAACCTTGGCTCTTTTATGACTCGTAGACTTCAACTCCCAGAATTCCTGAGCCAGCCATGCTGAGGGGAAAGGGAGAGGTTTCCAAGCTGAGCTAGGCTGGCTCAGGAATTCTGGGAGTTGAAGTCCACAAGTCATAAAAGAGCCAAGGTTGCCTACCCCTGAACTAGGCCAACAGGCAAAGTTCACACAAGACACTAAGCTACAAAACCGAAAAGATTCAACTGAGGTTTAGCTCAGGGAGCTTGGCATGTGAACGGAATGGCTAAGCCTTTAACTAACCTAGTTTGGTGGGATTGTATGAATGCAGCCACCGGGAGACAAGGGTCCACATTAAGGAAAGGCCAAGACTTCTCCACTTATGATCACAACAGAGCCCAATTTTTTTTGGAGCTGAGGGAGACAGTTGTTAAGGGAGCTTTTGCCCCCTTATACGACCTTCCTGGTCACCGTTGTTACCTTGAATCCCTACGGTTGTTAAGTGAGATACATGGTTGTTAAGTGAATCTTGCTTCCCCCTTTGCTTGTCAGAAATCGCAAAAGGGGGATCGCATGACCCTGGGACACTGCGACCGTCATTAATGTGAGTCAGTTGCCAAGCGGCTGGATTTTGATCACGTGACCACGGGGGACGCTGAGACGGTCGCAAGCGTGAAAAATGTAAGCGACTCGTCCCAGTGCTGTTGTAACTTAGAATGGTCACTAAATGAACCGTTGTCGGTCGAGAATCACCTCTAGCACTTCAGGTATCTAGGCAGGAAATACATTAAATCTGGTAGTTTCTCGGGCCTTAAAATCAATTATTTATTTAACCTTTTGGGGGAAAGGTGAAAGCTTCTGTTTTGTTTTAATCGCTTTCTGCTCTCTGACCGATGCTGCTGTAGCTTTTTATAGCCAGAACGTGAGACATCTTCTTGTCCCCTCTTCAATAGCACCGTCGGTGGACAATATTCGGCCCGTATTCTCGGTAGTCGGCAGCGGTCACCCACATCTGCTTGAAGGTGCTCAAGGACGTGATGATGGACGCCCCGATCCAGGCCGAGAACCATCGGTCTGGCGGAGCAATGACCTTAATGGGGACCCCCTGGGGGGCTTCCCCTTCCAAGCCTTTGAACATCCGTTCGTCTAATCCTGGAAAAAGGGAGGACCCTCCAGAAATCAGTACATTGGAATAAAGCACGTTACGGAGCGTGGGGTCACATTTCCTGATGCTGTGGGCCACCAGCTTGTGGAGACCTTGACCCTTGTGGTTGACATTGCTCGGGGTGAAAAGGATCTCCGGAGCCAGGTAAAGGGGGTCCCCAATTTTGACCCTGTTGCCGTCAGGAAGCTTGTATTCTTTGGGGAGCTCTTCGGAGGACTTGGTTTCTCGGTGGCGAGCATCAAGAGTCACAAAACACAACTTGACCTTGATGTCTTCCACCACGGTGTTGGCTTCCGGGAAGTTCCAGAAATATTGCCTGTTTTCCAGAAGAAGTTCCCTCAGGAACTGTGTGATGTCTCGGCCCCCGAGGCCCAGCTGGGTGACCGCGTGGGGCAAACAGTATCCCTCGTACACTGGGACGGCATGGCTGACTCCAAACCCACAATCGATGACCATCCCCGTGTAACGGGCGGAAGCGTAGAGGGAGAGGATGGCCTGGATGGAGAGGTAGAAAGCCGGGACCTTAAAATATTCAAACATCAGCTGGGTGAGCTTGGCTCGGTCCTCTTTTGGGTTCAGGGGAGATTCTGTCATCAGCAGAGGTCTCTCAAACGCCTTCACCCCCAACCCTTTGTCATAGATATACTTCCAGATGGTCTCCATCTCATCCCAGGAAGTGATAACGCCCGCTTCCATGGGGTACGTCAATGAGAGGACATCTTGTCTATGCTGGGCTTCAAATCCCACGTAGCATTCTTTCTGCTTAGCCTTGGAAAGAGGCAACTTGCTTCTGGGGCAACCGAGGACAGTGGCCATGACGTGCCGCGGGCTAATTTCTCCAGAAATCCCGGATTTGCACATTCCAGAGCCATTGTCAATGATCACGGCTTGCGAGCTGGAGATTCGAGCCTTAGATGCAAAACCTTCACGGCCCATTTCAGGAGAACGTCTACCTGTTCAGCACCTGACCATAGGCATGGTGTGGCAGACCCAAAGGAGTATCTTTGAGAGTTCCCTGGGAATAAAAACACTTCTGGTTTCTCTGCACTTTATCAGGGTCTCTCTGATTTGAGAAAAAAATGGAAAAATGGTCCATACCATGACTTCACAATGAATGAAGTCCTGCCTAACCATTGTTCAGTTGTCTCTAGGAGACCAGAAAGTTCAAGAGGGCCTTCAAAGCTATTTTGATGGAAACAAAGATGGTTTCAACTCTTCTCTTGGTCAAGATCCACTAGCTTGCCCCAAAATGGTCTTCAGATATTTAGGATGAGACCAGAAAATTCAAGAGGGCCTTCAAAGTTACTTTGATGGAGACAAAGATGACTTCAACTCTTCTCTTGGTCAAGATCCATTATCTTGCCCAGAGATGGTCTTCAGATATTTAAAATAAAAACTACTTCTGGTCCAATGATGACAAGAATCCCTCCTACTCTATGATTGCATGATTCTTCCCTGTTCCTTTTGGAGGTGTGTTTGATCTATTGCTGGAGGCATCAAATGGTGGGTTGTTGTTGTTGTTGTTTTGCTGGTGTGGGTTGGTGTTTCCTGTTTTACATTTTTCTCTACAACTTCTCTGGTTGCTCCTGAAAAAAGCGCTTGGATATGGAAACATTTCCAGAGGAACCATTTTCCACACTGCCTGGAAGTCTTCATTCATGGTCCCTTAACCTGCCATCCTGCAATTTCAGAAGAATATAGAACAATAGGGTTGGAAGGGCCCTTGGAGGTCTTCTAGTCCATCCCCTTCCTCAAGCATGAGTCCTTCTACCCTTCTCTGCTTACAATAAAAATTACCCAAAAAACGGAATGACCACTAGAGGGCCTCCAAGAGATCAGAGGTGTTTTTCCTTGTTGCTGCCCTCCCCCTCCTGGTAATCTGGAGGATTGCACCTGGTTGGAAAAGCATTAGATTTACAGAGAGGCTGACTGTAAGAAGGAAAAGCCAGTGAAAACTGTATAAAATGCTTTTTTTTTTTGTCTTGGATTGATTTGGTAATTAACATGGCCGTTTTTCTGCCCAATCCTTGTTTATTTTCAGGAGCATAATTTATCAACACATACCTCTAACCTGTTTTGTCTCTTTGGCCCTCCCCATCTCAGCATTTTCAATTGCCACAGGAAATAAGTCCATCATATGTCTTTATTAAGCAAGGAAAGCAAAATAGGGCTCCTGAAGAACAAAAGACAAGGAAGAAATGGCACCATGATCCTTACGCCCATCACTCCGTCATTTATTTACTGAAAATTCCAGCCAGTCAATACATCCGAAGACAGATTTCATATATACATATAAATTACACACATATGAGAAATCTGTCTTGGGATGGACACAGCAGAAGTTCAAAGAATTAGGTATTTTCCATGAACGTCCCACGTCCCTCTAATTGTTTGAACTTCCACTGTTCTAACCCCTCTACAAAGGGAGATGATCATTCCTAGAAACATTTCCGGTGCACCACACCAGGTCCAAATTCTTGGTAATCGTTCAAGGTGACCCACATCTGTCTGAATGCCGTTAAACAAGTCAATATGGAGGCCCCGATCCACACGCAATATTTCCTTTCCGGAGGAGCGATGATCCTGACCGATATCCCGAGAGGAACCTGAAGTTGCATCTCTTGCAAGATGCGCTCATCCAGCCCGCAGAACAAGGTCGATCCGCCCGAAAGGAGAACGTTGCCGTAAAGATCTCGTCGGACATCAATGTCGCATTTCATGATGCTGTTGAAGATCATCCGATGGACGCCGGGTGCGTCGATGCCGATGTAGGTGGGGGCAAAGAGGGCTTCAGGAGCTCGGAAGAGTTGACTCCCAATGTGGATGACGTTTCCATCGGGTAATTTGTACTCCCGGAGAAGGTACTCTGGTTTAGTTTTCATTTCTTGGACGGGGTCTAATGCTACATAACACAGCTTCTCCTTGATGTCCTTCACAATTTCTCTTTCGGCTGTGCTGACGAAGGAATGCCCGCTCTCTAGAAGAAGCCTCATAAAGTATTCCGTGATATCCCGTCCGGCGACATCTAACCTGGAGACGGCATGGGGTAAGCAGTACCCTTCATAGATAGGAACCGTGTGGGTGACCCCATCTCCACTGTCCATGACTATACCGGTGGTACGTGCTGATGCGTAGAGGGCCAGTGTGGCTTGGACCGCCACATACATTGCTGGGACCTTGAAGTTCTCGAACATGATCTGAGTCATTCTCTCCCGGTTCTGTAGAGGATTCAGAGGAGCTTCAGTCAGCAACACGGGCCTCTCGCTCGACTTGATCCGCAACTCACACTCATAAACATGCCTCCAGATACGCTCCATGTCATCCCAGGAGGTCACAATGCCGTGATCGATGGGATAATTCAAGGATAAAACACCCCGTTTGGACTGAGCTTCTTCTCCGATGTAATATTCCTTTTGGCCCGCTCCGAGCATGGTTGCTTTGGCTTTTGAGCGGCCCACAATTGCCGTAATGACTGACCTCGGAGCGCTGTCTCCAGCAATGCCAGCCTTGCATAATCCAGATCCGTTGTCAAAGATGACCGCCGGGATATCTAAAAATCTGGGATCGGACATTCCGTGGACTGTGGCTTGCTCACCTGGAGAAACGGCCTGGATTGGAGGCCGCTTAGAATGCTGGGAAGGAAAAGCTTCTAGAGCAGTGATGTCACACACAATAGTTCTTCAGGGGAACTGCTAGCAGAGGAAGGCAACTTGAGAGGTTGGAAAGATGATACAGGATGCTACTCCCAATGTTAATAACAGAAAAACATTGTCGGGAGGGACCTTGCAGGTCCAGGGTCCCCAACCCCTGGTCTGTGGACCAGTACTAGGCCATGGCATGCCAGCAACCAGTCCGCACAAACAAGCAAAGCACCATCCGTGGGATGCAGGCAGCACACAAAACCACACACCCTCCAGAACCAAATCATGCTGAATACCGAGATACCCATTATAACGGTTGATGTCTGGACGAAGGCATCAACAGTCTTATGGAAAAAGGAGAACTTTACAAGAAGTTTTTAAGAAGAGACTGGACAGCCATTTGTCTGAAATGGTATAGGGTTTCCTGCCTGAGCAGGGGGTTGGACTAAATGACCTCCAAGGTCCCTTCCAACTCTGTCGTTCTATTCTGTTCTGTTCTGTTCTGTTCTGTTCTATTTACTCTACTCTACTCTATTCAGAGTAGCCCAAAGAATGGAAAACATAAAGGATTCTGGGAAGGAGAAGACACGAGTTCAAGTAGAACCGGTTTACTTCTTACTCCCCCAGTTCATTCCAATCCCTGCCTTTCTTCTCCTTCTATCCTGGATCAATGCAATTTATTTCCACGGTTCTTTTGGTTTTTCTGCTTTGTTTTTATTTTAAACCATTGAAACCAATGGCCCAGTTAATGAGAATTGCAAGGGGAAACTCACAACAGGTCTCAGGGTTATATTTTAACTGATTCTGCTTATGGCTAGGAATGAAAAGTATCCATCTTTTTTTCCTGGGGGTGGTGGTGGAAGAGAAGATTATTGTGATTTCCAGGGCTTTAATTCTACGTTATATATTTCTCCCCCACCTCTATTTAACTATGTGGTGGGAAGGTGCTGAAGATGGCGAGGTTGAAAAAAACCCAAACCAAATCATAATTGCATTAAATTAAATAAGGGTGTGAAATGAAATAATAGGTGCATTAAATTAAATAGTAAATCCGTCGTCACATTCAGTTGAATAATAAAATTACAGGGAGTCCTCAGCTTATAGCAGCAGCACTGGAAAAAAATTATGACCGTTTTTCACACTTATGACCACACTTTCTTCCCTTCTTCCTCCCTCCCTCTTGTTATTCCTTCCCCCTCCTTCCCTCCCTCCCTCCCTCCTTCCCCATCCTAATAACCTGTTTAGAAAGAAAATTAAGGGCTAAAAAAGAATTCTCTGAATAGAGAACAAAATAGAGAACCAGGGGCAAATGGAGGAACATTTATTTCTCTCTCCCCCCCAAAAAAAAACATCGACAGCAGAGGGGAAGAGAGTAAAAAAGAAATTATAAACCGCACAAATAAAATGATAGAAAGAAAGAAGATGGAGCCGCGGGGGGGGGGGGAGAGGCCGGCGGGAGTGGGGAGAGAGAAGCCCAAACCTATAGCATTATCCTTTTATGGGAAACTTAAATTACTGACTTGGTAACTTGCAAATCCCCCTGGCTTCCCCAGACAGGGGCATCTACTTCTTAAACCCATTCCGTCCATCTGCTATCTCTGGAGGGAATGGGACTCTAATCACACCACGCAGAAAGTAATCAAACCCTTGTGCTTGAGATCAGCAAGCAAGGAGGTAAAACTCTGAGGAGCACAGATTTAATTCCAAAGAATCTAGATGTGTGTGTGTGGTGGTGGTGGTGGGGAAATGGCATTTCCAGCTGCATATATTATGTCCCACTTTGAGGAAAGTGTGCAGGTTTTTCTTCCTCTTTCTTTCAACATTGCGCGAAGCCCAAGATGTAATATTTGAATAGCACGCTTGGCTGGCCATGTACATGTTTAAGGTCCCACACGCAAACCACAGGCCAACAGTTTAGAGCAGTTTGCCAAGTTTAAGATGGGTGGACTTCAACTCCCAGAATTCCTCAGCCAGCTACCTACCTACCTACCTACCTACCTACCTACCTACCTACCTACTTATCTGCTTGCCTGTCTACCAATCTACTTCTCTACCTATCTATTTATCTACCTATATATCTACCTGCCTATCTGCCAGTCGCATAATTTCATGGGTAAAGTTTGTGTCTGGCTTCCTTATTGATTGATTGATTGATCGAACTGCTATCTGTCTTCTTAATTGTACCTTGTTCTCCCTTTATCTACTGGGAGACAGTGTGTACTCAAGATTTGCACACCCATCTCACTCACAGAGTTAAAACCAGTTTCCCCACCTTTTTCTCATAATTACGAGGACAAGGTCCACCCATGGCAATGAACAGACCCAGTGGCAAATGCAACTGAATTTAATTTAAGCAGAAGGGGAAGTATAAATTAAATGGAGTATTAAATTTGAAAAAAGGCCTTAAGGATGATCTTTTGAGGATACTTGATCTCTGTCTACCCTAGGGGCCTCTCTATATTTTGTAGATTTATTGTCAAATTGCAAAAAATAGGTAGAATACAGTTATTTGGATAGCAAAAATATACACCAGTGGGTGGCAATAAAGAGACTCTGAAAACAACTCTATACTGCCCCTAGTGGCCATTTGATTTCACACCCTGAGAAATACTTTTAAGTACACTGTACAGTACTTTAGAAATAAACTGTAAATATACATATATAATGTAAACAAATCCACCCTTCTCTTTTCTAACAAGGTTGGCTTGCGTAATCTTTTAGATGTAACTGATCTTTTTAAAAAAAAATTACATTTTTGTTTTTTTAAAAAGCGATGGATAGCGATTAATCACAGATTTAGCCAGAAGACTATAACTTTTCCAGGGAAAAAAAATCTATACAGAAAAAGGAAAAACCTAAAAGCCCAGATATAAAATACAGTAAATTAAAAACCCCGGGTAATAAAAGTGCAATATAAATCAAATTTTGAGATTTCACTCCGTGTTTACCATTTTCAAAACTTAATTTTACTGGAGCGAAAGGTTTACATTCCACGTATTAAACATTAAGCTGAACCCACCTTTTTGGCCAGGCAGAAAAATAATTCAACAGAGATCACATAGTTTCCCATAATGAGTTAGGAAATGATATTTCCTTTGCACTGGGGAACAACTACGGTTGACTTAATGGATACAGAGATGGGTGAAAAAATCTCATTCCGAATATTTCTTTAGGGTTTGAAATAAACGCCAAGATTTTAGGCTTTTTCATCATGGAGATGGAAAGATCTTAGGATCTGCCCACTTGAAATGAGCCATTTTGTTTGTCCAACCAGCCAGTATTTGTATAATTGGGAGCATGTTGACCACAGCATTAGCTATTTAGCAGTTCAAATAGTACTTCCCTTTCTATGCTCTCCTAACCAACGCTAAGCAGGACACAAGGCTGAGAATGTCATTCAAGTTTGAACGTTTCATTCAAGGTTCTTTTTTTTATTTTAGTCAAAAGAAAGTTAAAATACAGAACTGAAAAAAAGAGACAAAAAAACAGAAGAAAAAAAACAAAGCAATCAAGACATTTTAAACAGTGCATCAAAAAGAAAAAAAAATTGAGTTTTTAAATTTGGCCAAAAGCTTAGTTTGGAAATTGATTCCTTTGTTATTGATCAACCTTTCAATCTAGATAGAAGCAGCCTTTGGTCAGCTCTGTAGGGACTTCTGGATTGAGAGACCACATAATCTGCAATAAAAAAATTAATTTTTAATTCAGGGGCTGCTGAGCCTGTTTATATGACTCTGTGGTTTCTCAACCTTGGCAAGCTGAAGATGTGCGGATTTCAACTCCCAGAATTCCCCTTGCTGGCTGGAGAAACTCCCTGCCATGTGATTCGCTTACTGTTTTTAATATAACACAATTGTCCAGTTGACAATTGTTGCATCCAGATTAGATGTTTGGCTGATTAAAACCAGCCTTCTCCCTTTAACTCAGCCGACCACATGATAAATTGACTTAGCTAAATCGTGCGAATAGGAGCAAGGGTTTAATCTGAAATTTCCCCCTTAAGTTTTTTTTTTGCTTTACTTTCCCCCTTTTTTTTTTACGAATTCCCCAAATGGGTGGAGAAGTTGCCCTCCTGTACGCAAAACACGCCTCGGTGTTGGAAGCAGAAGGAAAGAATTATTCCTTGGATGCAGAAAAAAAAAAAATCTTGAATTTAGTTTCCAGCTTTTCAGCTGAAAGGTTCAAATGGCAGCGGATGAGAGGTGCTTTTGTCCAAAAATCTAGGAAATTCCTGCCAAAGTGGGCAATACATAAACAAGGTTGCTTCTGATGTACATTTACCAATAAATAACATTCCATACTTAAGAATGATGTTTTCAGTTCTGGACTGAAATTGCAAGCACATAATGCAAGGCACCATATTGTAGGATTTTGGTTTTGGTTCTGGAAAGCTGACCAATATAGATAATCCCATTTTCCTTCCTTCCTTCCTTCCTTCCTTCCTTCCTTCCTTCCTTCCTTCCTTCCTTCCTTCCTTCCTTCCTTCCTTCCTTCCTCCCTTCCTTCCTTGCTCCATTCCATTCCTCCTTTCTTTTATCCTTCCACCAGTCCATCCTTCTTCCTCCCATCTACGTAGCTAATCCTCTATTAACTTTTGCTTTGAGGACAGAAGAACTTAAAAACCCCAGAAAAGTGTCTGCACATCCTTGAAAGTGTAATTTAACTTAGATAATTTATCAGACAACGCTCCCCCCTCCCAGTTAGAATAATACCGGGAGGAGAAAATCAATGGGATAATGACATTCCAAAGTCCTAATAAACAGATGCAATAGAGCCCTTCTTATCCCAAGGCCTTCACTGAGCAGCAGCAGAGTTTAATGGCAAATCAATATATTCCTGAGCTGTTTTTGAACACTCGACCTCCATTGGCCAAGCTAAAGCTGTAAAACAGCACCTCCTACTGGCAGAATCCGCGAACAACACGAGAGTCGTACAGAACCGACTCAAAACGGGCTTGTGAATCAATCAGCCACAATCTAATTCACTGCGGTTTTCAGCTAATTTCAAACACCGATTCCGTCAGATTCAGAGGAAAAGCCTGATTGAATCATCGGATCAAATTGGCTTAGATTTCAGAATGACAGGACGTTAGCCAAGACTTGAGCGTAAAAAGGAATTGTAGGGCTGGAAGGTAACCTCAGTGGTCTTCTAGTCCAACCCCACTGCTCAAGACAAGAGCCTTATGTCATCCCAGTCAAATGACTGTCTAAGACCTGTTGCAAAGGGATGAACACTTCAACAAGCTCTCTTTGCGTTTTGAAGGCCACAATATTTTCTGTCTCCCCCCCCCCCCCCGTGGCTAACCAGGGTGCACTTTCAGAAGAATGCAAAGGAATTTGGGAGCTTCCCTCTACAAGACTGAAGGGAGGAGGAGAAGAAAGAAGAAGAAGAAGAAGAAGAAGAAGAAGAAGAAGAAGAAGAAGAAGAAGAAGAAGAAGAAGAAGAAGAAGAAGAAGAAGAAGAAGAAGAAGAAGAAGAAGAAGAAGAAGAAGAAGAAGAAGAAGAAGAAGAAGAAGAAGAAGAAGAAGAAGAAGAAGAAGAAGAAGAAGAAGAAGAAGAAGAAGAAGAAGAATCTACAATCTAATGATCGAGTTGGCAAAAATCTTTGGGTTCGAATGCAACAAAAATCACTGGGAACACCAAATTGACAAAGTTCTTGGAAATGAGCAAGTCAAGACCCTTTGGCACTTGGGGATCCCAAACAGACAGACATCACTTATTGTGGAAAAGAAAAAAGTCTGGTTTATTGGTATTCCAATATATGGGGATGCAGCAGGAATTGACAAGAAACAGCTTAGGAAAAATAACGAAATGTCGCGTTCTGCAAAATGAAGTTGAGCAATTGTGGAGGAAGAAATTCAATGGTTGCCCCTGGTCGTAAAGCGAGGCAAAAGTCACTCAACTGTCTCACTAAACAACAGAAATTTGGGGCATAAGTCAAGGACCTCCTGTACAAAATTGTGGCCTCCAATCTGATGTTGTTTCGATGTTGTGTTTGACGGTCAAATCACTCCTGTACCACCAATAGCCAGTTCAAGGTAGGAGATTTGTGCTGGCCATAATTCCCCCTTTTTTTTTTTTTTTTGCAATTCCCCCCCCAAAAAAAACCCTTAAAAAATCTCTTTCTGTGTTTGTTTTTGAATGTTCCTTCTTCTCCAGAGAGGAATAATTAGTTAATTGCAGGACTTTTCACAGCGGCTGGCACTTTGGGACTAAATTTTGCAGGAAGGGAAAATTATATATATATATATATATATATATATATATATATATATATATATATATATATATATATATATGGCGGGGGGAATCAGAAAACTTTTACAGTAGATTTCAAGCCCTGCTCATTAGGCCACCCCCCTCCCCTGCCCCCCCCGTAGGAAAAATAGCACTCTTGGCAATTGTTGACGCCCCGACAAATTACTATAATTTGTAATTATCAGCTTCGGTGTTAATGAGGCTTGATTGCAGTGGGGAAAAAGCAGCGACTGTACGTGCCACTGACATTTTTTGTTTTTTGTGGTTTTAATTTTTTTTTATTTTAAGCTTTTCTTTTTGTTTCTTTTTTTTGTTTCTTTTTTCACCCTGGGCAAACTCCATTTGAAATATCCATTTGCTACCTGGAAACTGCATGGGTCTGCAACCTATTTCTGCAGTCCATTGTATGTTTTCCCCTTCGCCCCTGGCTGAATTGACTTTCTTTTCTACGGTCCACCAATCTAGCTTATTAATTAAGGAAAGCGGCGTCTAAATTGTTTGGGTTGACCTTCCTTTCTCCCCCCCTTCTTTCTTTCTTTTTTTGAAAAAAAAAATAGCATTATTTTGGTAAATTGCTGCAGGGTTGAAATTGTTTCTTGCGTAGCCTTCTGGGATAATGTCCTCTGCAGAGGTAATGAAAGGGAAATAATAAAAAAGTTTCTTTTCCTTTTTTTTTCTTTCTTCTTTTTTAGCAAATCATTAAACTCGCCTGCCATCCCATCCCTGGGTCCCTGGGATGGGAACACAAATAGACCTCACATTTTGAGGGTGAGATGGGTGCAAGGTTCTCTTGATCCCACCTGGCGGGTTTTTGCAGTTGTAATCGGTCTCAAAACAGCACGTTCCACCTGGGGAGGCGGGGGGCCGGTGGATTTAATTGCCTTATTTGCAAAGTTTGCTCATATTTGGGATTCCTCCAGACACGGGCAAATCTTTTCTTTTTTGGGGGGGGGGAAATGAGCCTGTCAGCCTTTGCATGGCAGTTCAAACAAGAATCCAGACCGATTCACTTGGTCCTTAATTTACAACCGTTCGTTTAGTAACCGTTCAAAGTGACAACGGAGCTGAAAAAAAAGTAACTTAGGATGGTTTGTCCCGCTCAACGACCGTTGCAGCAGCCCCGTGGTCACGTGATCAGGCTCCTGGCAACTGACTCATATTTACGACGGTCGCAGTGTCTCCTGGGGGGGGCATGCAATTCCTTTCTGACAAGCAAAGTCCACGGATTCATCTAACGGACGTGTTGCTAATTTAACAAGTGCAAGGATTCCCTTAATCGCCGCGATGAGAAAGGCCGTAAAATGGGGCAAAACTCGCCAATCAATGTCTCGCTTAGCAACATAAATCCTGGGCTCAGTTGTAAGTGGAGGGCAAGCTGTATTAGGAGAATTGGTACAGCCTCCTCAAAGCGATGCGTGTGTGTGTCGGGGGGGGAGGGAAATAGAGGTTTTTTTCCTTCCCCCTTCTGAAATGAGAGCCGTCAAAAGCCAGAAAGACGCCTGGGGAGAGAGAATTTCCTCTCTGCCAGCCCTGCAAGGTAGTCCAGACTAGGAGAACACTCAGGAATACTAGCTCTAAGTAAGGGGACATTAACAGACCCTTGCAAGTTTGAAAGTTCCTCTCTCCCCCCTCACCTTTGCAGGCCAAGAAACTAGGAAAGGTCCCTTTGTGGGATGCTTTCCACGCTCCTTTTCCTACTCAGGGCTCAGCTGCCACGAACCATCTCGGTAGTCTTCTATTTACGACTAGAATGTCTGTTGCTAAGCAAGGCGGTGGCCCCTGATTTCGTCGGGGGTCTTTAAAGCAGCCCGTCAAAATTCATTTGCAAAAAAAGAACATTTCAAAAAGGAAGCTTCTGCTTCCCCAAATTTTTCCTTGGTTGGCTTTTTAAACCCTTAAAAATATATATATCCAGAATAGCCTTTGCTCCCCACTCCCCGGAAGAGGAGGAATTGGGATCCCAGTGCTTGCCCCCCCCCAAAGCAAAATTTGGGGTTTGGCAAGTGTGAAAGTACTTAATGGTGCTGCTAGTGAAGGGGGGGGGAAAGCATGCCGAGGCGCATAAATGCCATTTGCTCAGGCCCTTGAGAAAAAAGAAACGGGTGTTTGAACAGGCTGGGAAGTCAATACCAAACGGTTAATTAAAGAGCAAATTGACTTCCGTCAGCTGCCATTTAACAGGGCCCTGGTAAATATCCTAATAGGGATTTAATGTACTGGATGGAGCTGGGCATCAGTTGCCAGAGCTGGAATAAATGGCCACGCAGCAATTGAGCCCATGCGAAACTCAAACAGTTTGCAGAGGGCAGGCTGCAGAGATGCCCCCAAAAGCTTTTTCCAGCTCTGATTTGCAACCAGTGGAAAAAGGTGGGAAAAGGGGATTCACAGGAGCGCAGGACACTGCGACCGTCATAAATAGGAGTCAGTTGCCGAGCATCTGTATTTCCATCACGGGACCCTAGGGATGCAATTGTGAAAAAGTCACTTTTTTCAGTTGCAACTTTGGAACTGTTGTAACTTCAGCACAGGATAGAGCGGAACTGTTACTTTCTAGGATGTCCTTAAAATGTTTAAGAGGATGCAGTTTCTCTCTCTTCTTGGTGGGATCGACAGGGATGTATCTCAGCTATCTCTCCGGAGTTAATTCTTGCTTTTTTAGAATTAAAAAAAAAACAATCTGGGGGGGGGGACAAACCTTATCCGAAGAGGCACGGCAGCTCAAAAGAGAGAGCTGGAATTGCAAGATGCTGAAGGGAATTGTCTTTGTTTGCGTACGTCCCACCTAACAATATTGCCCAATCCATTATGCTCCATCCTAATGACCCTTAATAGCATTATAAACAGCGGAGAATAATATTATTGATATCTGCTTGAGAAGGCGCAATGTTTACGGCTCGGGAGTCATCCAGAATTAAATGGTTTGAGCAAGAAAAATCAGGAGATGAACGGTGGATGTATCGATCCGGCAAATTGTTCAAGACGGCCTTTTTTATCTACTGGACTCCAGCCACAATAAGTATTCTTCAGCGCGGCTAAGTGATCGCCAATATCTAAGCAGCTGTCGGATCGACTGTTATCCGTTCAGCAAACAAGGCTAATAGCCAGGAACTTGGCTTATAATGAGGGATAATATGTACAACTTTAATCCCCATCAAGAGCGTGCGCTTAGTCTGAGGACTTCCTAAGATCTAGGTAGCTGTGTATCCAGACACATTTATAAAGGCACACTTCCTGTCGCTCCCGGGGCCTCAGAAGAGTTTGCAATTAAAAATAAAATAAAATTGAAATTAAAAATAAAATCAGTTCCATCTAGCCCACAGGTTGTCTCAACGGTGCTTTTTATGTCTAGTCTACAGATAGTCCTCAACTTACACCAGTTCATTTAGCGACCGTTCCAAATCAGGGCTGTTGTAACTTTGATCAGATAGCCGCAAATTGAGGGCGCTGTATTAGGGGCTTCAAGAAAGCATCCAGTTTTGTTTTTAGCTTCTTTCCTGCACTGGTTTATTCTCCGCCAGGTACAGCTAAATCTTATTATTATCAATAATCAAATAATGGCACCTTAGCTTTCCCTAATGGGCATGTTTAGCATACACATATTTTTGCCCCTCTCTCCTATGAAGCTAAATCGTTCTGAACACTTCATGGTGGATTAAATACCACATCTGTTTTGACGGTGGGATGCAAAATGGGGTTTAGAGAAAGAAAAAAGAGGAATGGGGGAAACATGGCAAGGAGGAAGTCTGCAACTTTGGGGGGGGAAATATATATTAAAGTGAATTCTGACAGGCCTTAATTAAATGTTGCCTTCACACTACATTTCACTTTATTAAAATCCAATGTGTGCCAAACGCAACAGCCCTTCACTGCCAGCTCCACAGCCAACTTACCTTCCTTTTTTTTTTAAAAAAAAAAAACATATTAAAATAATAATTTATTTCAGTTGTACCTATTCGTTGTAAAGGCAGTGTTTTTATGCTAAAAGGAAATTAAGGAGACCAAGCTAACTCTGGTTGCATGGAAAATACGGGTGTCATGTGCAGAACTGGGTCAAAATAGCTTCCTCCAATTTTTTTTGTACTTGCTCTCTTTTCGCTTTGAGAAGAGCAAGCCACCTGCTTGCTAGGATGTAAAATAACTGCTCCAGTACCAATATTTAAGATGAAAGGGGAAAAAAAAACCTACAGCATTGTGTCAACAGGCAGTTCCCAACATAGAATGCCGGGGTTTATTATTCCTAACATTTGTTTTCTGCTCTTACCTTGGGAATCTTCTTCAGATGTTTCTCCAGTGGATCTGCCGACTTGGATTCCAAAGTCCCTTTCTAGCAAACTTAAGGAGAAATCTCGGGGTCCTTTTCTAATCCTCACTTGGGCGTCTTCCTATACTATCCCCAAAAACATCTTTAGAAATATTTTGAATACAAGACTTTTGGAAAAATTACTCGGAATACCGTCGGTATTCTCTTGGATCCTTGGATTGAACCTGACTTATTCTGAGTCAGTTCCTCCAACTAGCGAGAAGGAGTAAGAGTGACCTAATAGCAGTCTTCCAATATTTGAGGGGCTGCCCCAAAGAAGAGGGGGGGGGTCCACCTCTTCTCCAAAGTACCTGACAGCAGGACAAGAAGTAACGGATGGAAACTCACCAAAGAGGGAATCAACCTGGAAATACGGACATTTCCTGACAGTGAGAACTATCAAACTTCCCTCCAGAAGTTATGGGTGCTCCATCACTGGAGGTTTTTAAGAAATGATTGGACAACCATTGGGTATAGGGTCTCCTGGTTGAGCAGGGAGTTGGACTAGAAGACCTCTAAGGTCCCTTCCAACTTTGTTATTCTGTATTTTTGGCTCTGACCCTCCAGCAGCAACACTAGGCATGTCCAGAGATTTCAGCACATCTGGCTATCATTCCCTCTCGCCTTTTCTATAGGAAAGCCTCTCTAAACCTGATTCCTCTTTAGAAGAAATTCTTGGGCCATCTCAGTTCAGTTCTTGGAGTGACCTGACAACAATCCTTTCCTCGCAAGGTTGATTAAAGTGCAAGTCCAGCTGAATCTTCAGAAGCTTTGAAGCAAACAAGCTCTCGGCCCTGCCAGAAATTCTTGTCGAATGTGAGATATACCAGACCTTGGAAGTCACCATCTAATGGATGGAAGTCAACCATAACATGTTTAGACTTTGTTTAGAGAAGTGGGACCCAAGCCTTCGCAGACGGGAACACGGAGGGTGTCACGTTACCCCTCCTGTTCCTCGTTGCAAGGACACGGAGGGAAGAAGGCATACTTTGAGTTAACTTAGTTAACCCCTAGTCCTTAGGAAAAATTCATCTGCATAATTTCATTTTTGCAGCGAAGCAAAAACAGGGTGCAGAGATGATGGGAATAAGCGGCCCATCTGCAAATGGTTTCCAGCATATTGGGGGGGGGGAGGTTGACTTCCAAAAAGTACACACCAAAGAGAGAAGCCACCTTAGAACTAAGGAGAAATTTCCTGACAGTGAGAACAATTAATCAGTGGAACAACCTGCCTCCAGAAGCCGTGAATGCTCCAACATGGGAAGCTTTTAAGAAGAGAACTGGACAGCCATTTGTCTGAAATGATGTGGGGTTTCCTGCCTGAGCAGGGGGTTGGACTAGATGACTTCCAAGGTCCCTTCCAACTTGATGATGATGATGATGTAGGCAGAGTCTTGGATCAATGAGTGGGCGTGGCCAAGAGGAAACCTTCCTTGGTTTCGTTTCAGTGGGGGGGTCAACTGAACTAAAATCTAAAATGATTTTTTTTCACCTGTCTGCAGATGATTGCAGAGGGGGGTGACCGTCAGAACTATGAATCTGGGTCATAAGTACCCCCCATTGCTAAGTAATCAGTCGTAAGTTGAGGACTGCCCATATATACACTGGGAAGAAGAGATATTTTGCATGCAGTTTCTGGCAGCAGTCTTGAAATTTTGGGAAGCAGCAGGAGAGAAATCTGGGGTTTGGCTGGGCTGAATTTGAAACGGTCTGATGCAGCTTTATAAGCCTCAGGAGCAGTTTAATAAACACGTTTCGGCTTTCGATGCAACAGGTAGCCGGGTCTGGTGCCCAGAGCAGCCTTTTTTTTTTTTTCTCTCTCCTGCCACCTGATTTAACACTACTTTTGAAAATCACAACTAAAAACACCTTTGTAAAACTTTAACGAGAAAGCTAATGGAAATGGCTTGGCCAGGAAGGGGGAAAAAAACCCCTGCAAATAAAAGGGTAAGCTTTTTTCTTTTTAAACTAAGCCAGAAAGGGGGAAATCGTGTCGTTCTAAATAATAAATCGGGTCTTCTGGATGGGTTAGAGCCTGCTTCTGAATGTATGTGCATATTTAACACACACCACCGTGGGCTGGAGACGGAAGATAAGAGTGGGAATAAAGGAGAACAAATCACCCAATGTAATGGCTTGTTTCAGCCAGAGAAGGCACGGAGTTGTGTAGAGAGTTTTGTGGACAAACCGAGCTGACAAGGCGTTTTTTAAAAAATAAAATAAAAATGGGGAAAAAAAAGTTCCCCACTGACTTTGCTTGGCAGAAGGAAAACACATGAGCTCCGGGACACTGTGACCGTCATAAATACGAGTCAGTTGGAATAATAAGATAGGATTTGGTTCAGTGACAGCAAGTGTGTTACGGAGGGGGTAGTAGGGAAATAAAAGGATTTTCAACCCTGGCGAAATTGGGAGAGCGGGATCTGCTCCAAATATTGTTTCAGCAAAAAGGAAGCAATCAGTGGGATCCCTGGGAAGAGAAGCCAATGGCCAGGGGCATTCTGGGAAGGAAAGCCCAGAGAGTGAGGCATTCTGGGAAGGAAAGTCCACTGAGGCATACTGGGAAGGGAAACCTAGAGAGTGAGGCATTCTGGGAAGAGAAGCTCAGAGGCTGAGGCATCCTGGGAAGGACTATTCACTGAGGCATTCTGGGAAGAGAAGCCGAGAGACTGAGGCATCTTGGAAAGTCCACTGAGGCATTCTGGAAAGAGAAGCCCCGAGACTGAGGAAATGAAGTTCACTGTGGCATGCTGGGAAGTGTAGTCCACAGTCTGAAGAGTGGTCACTGAGGCAGGATTGATTTCTGCCAAGACAACAACAACAACAACAACAACAACAACAAATAGAAACAACTGAATGTTATCCTGACAGGGCTTTTTTTTTTCCCCTCCCTCTTCTCCCTCAGCTCCTGGCTGCAAGAATGACCACAGGAAAAGATTTCTCCCGCCATTTTGTGCAGCTGCAGAGCCCAGCTGGACCTGGCCGAAACTGGAAAGATGGACGCTCAAAATGGCGGCCGAGCAGCCCACACCATGAAGCGAAGGGCCTTCGCCTCTTTTCTCCCCCCCCCCCCATAGCTAAAATAAATGGGGGCCAGAGACGGTCCGGGCTCTACCAAGAGACCAGCAGCTGAGAATGGAGCCCCTTCTCAAAAAAATTAAACCCATCTTTTTTATAAGGAAGCCCCGATAGAAGCATATATGGAGCAGAAGAGCTAAGATGGTGGGTTTTTTTGTAGAAAGTCAGCAGTCCCAGAGAATGAAGTATTTTGGAGAATATTAAAAAAAAAGAAGGACCGAGGGGGATGTGATAGCAATCTGCCAGCATTTGAGGGGCTCCCCCAAAGAAGAGGAGGGGGGTCACCTGAAGGCAGCACAAGAAACAATGGATGGAAGCTAATCAAGGAGAGACGCAACCTGGAATTAAGGAGAAACTTCCTAATGGTGAGGACACTTAACCAGTGGAACAGCTTGCCACCAGAAGTTGTGGGAGATCCATCACTGGAGGCTTTTAAGAAGAGACTGGACAGCCCCCTGTCTGAAATGGTCTAGGGTCTCCTGCTTAAGCGGGGGGGGGGGTTGGGCTAGACGACCTTCAAGGTCCCTTCCAGCTCTATTCTGATTGATTGATTAATTGATTGATTGAAATGGTTTAGGGTCTCCTGCTTGAGCAGGGGGCTGGACTAGAAGACCTCTAAGGTCCCTTCCAGCTCTATTCTGATTCTGATTCACTGTCACCGTGAGGATGCTGCCACGGTTGTCAAGTATGAAAAATGGCCCTAAGGGGCTTTTTCCAAATGATGTTGTTTGAACCGTCACTAAATGAACTGTTGTAATTCGAGGACTACATGTTTTTATTTTCAGAGAGGAGAGGGGCAGCTTCTGGTCCTTTTCGGCTTCCTTTCCAAGCTTCGAACGTCCAGCGCCCGCTTCCTCCAGCCGAGAGACAATCGGCAACAGCTTCGTTTTGTCAACCCAGCATTTAATTCGCCGAGCCGCCTGGACAGGTGGGTGAGTAACGCCGATGTGTTACAAGATTTATTTAATAAGTGTTTGTCGGTCCCTCCGAGTGCCCTATTATCTCTGCCAAGCGTCGTAATGATCACCATCATCATCATAAAAAACACACACACAAACACACACACCCCATCACCGGGACGGCTGAAAGGCCTGCCTTTTTGATAGCCACAATCTGTTATCGGGAAATTGAACTGTCACCCTCGTGTCATGCTCATTTGGGCTGATTAAAGAGATATTAATCTACTGTCATCGTTACAATATCTGTCATCGGATGGCTAGCAGGGGGGAAGGAGGGAGGGAGGGGGTGCGCGATGGCCCTGAGCTCACACAGGAGACCAGGAAGAGGTGAGGACTGAATGTTAATCTAATTCTAGCCTGCTTTCAAAAGCCAGGGAAAACAAGGGAGGATACTTAGGCTGATCCTGGTAACCAGGAACATCCTGCCCATAGAAAGAAGGGACAGAAATGACAGCTGCATGTGGTGGGCTAGCTAGAAATAATTTAACTACAAAACAAGAATAACATGATACCAGAGTTGGAAGGGACCTTGGAGGTCATCTAGTCCAACCCCCTGCTTAGGCAGGAAGCCCTATACCATTTCAGACAAATGGCTGGCCAATCTCTGCTTAAAAACCTTCCAGTGATGGAGCATGCACAATTTCTGGAGGCAAGTCGTTCCACTGATTAATTGTTCTCATTGTCAGGAAATTTCTCCTTAATTCCAGGTTGCTTCTCTAATCAAGGAGAGAAGCAACCTAGAACAAAGGAGAAATTTCCTGACAGTGAGAACAATTAACCAGTGGAACAGCCTGCCTCCAGAAGCTATGAATGCTCCGATACTGGAAGCTTTTAAGAAGAGACTGGACAGCCATTTGTCCGAAATGGTATAGGGTTTCCTGCCTGAGCAGGGGGTTGGACTAGATGTCCTCCAAGGTCCCTTCCAACATTATTATTATTGTTGTTGTTGTTATCATCATCAAGCATCATCATCATCATCATCTATGAAGTCGCTTCTCTCCTTCACTCTTTTTTTTCTAAAAATCCCTTTGCGTTTTTCCTTTCGACAGTCTTGAGATCAAAACCCATCATTTTTCAGTTTGGACCCAAAGTTTTTCTCCCACCCACCCCATTTTTTTTTCTTCTCACCCACCCCCCCAACCGCCCCCCACCCTCGTGCCATTAGCTAACCAAAATGCAGCTTCTGCATACAACTCATGAAATATGTAGAGGATTCTTATTGTGGAATTAACTATTTATCGATTTATAATTTAAAAGATTTATGCCGGTCCATAAAGGAAGGAGGGGAAATATTTTTTTTTCAGGAAAGGTGTGGGTGGGTGGGTGGGCTGGGGGGGGGGTGTCCAACCTCTAAAGAGGGCAGCTGCCTGTCTGCAAATTTGCAAATGTTTCAGCCTTGCTTTTTCGGTGAAGCCAGGAGAATTATTCAAGGCTGTGTGGTTCGATTAATTCACGCATGGAAGGATGATGCTTTCTTTCTGGGCTCTTGAGGTTTTTACCCCAGGCTGCACCTTCCGCAAAGTGCTTTGCTTGCAGTTTTGCAACTGGGATGTGTTTAGGTGTGTGGGAGGCACTCTCAGAAGTGTTGGTGTCTCGAGTGAAGCTTGCACCGTGAGAGAAAGGCCAAGAGGGAACCACGATGGGAGCATTGCTGAGCCAGCAAACTTCAAACTAGCAGGCGTGAAAAAATAAAAAAAATAAAAATCGGTGCATCAGCCACGCAATGAAATTCAAAGATTTCCACTCGGAAATCAGAGGCTTTAGAAAACTTTGCGGGTCACGCTTCCTGCAGTGGCCTTGCAGGTCTGCAAAGAACACTTGCACAAAAAACACGAGATGATGTGCAGGAGATGCTTTTGAAATGAAGCACAGGTTTTAGGTTTCTCCCATTGTGTATCAGCTTGAGAAGTACATACGTTTGGTTTCTCTTTAGGGATCAGTTTATTTAGTTTATAGGGCCACCCAGTTAACTAATAGCTCAAACTGGCTTGTAAGTACTACAAATGTATGCATTTTTATCCTTCGGTTTTCTTTCTTTCTTCCTTTCTTTCCATCCATATCTATCTATCTATCTATCTATCTATCTATCTATCTATCTATCTATCTATCTATCTATCTATCTATCTATCATCTATCTATCATCTATCAATCATGTCTGTCTATCTCTCTGCCTCTGTCTCTCTCTCTCTCCCTCTCTCTTTCTCTAACATAGAAGTGTTTGCAATTTGCTTCTTTATCCAAGTGCTAACCAAGTTCTTCCCTGTTAAACAAAAGTGGTACCCAACTGGGCCCTTTACAAATATTTTTTACTACAGTAGTGATAATAGTATGCCTTTCTGTTGGGCCTAGAACAGTGGTTCTCAACCTTTCTAATGCCGTGACCCCATAATACAGTTCCCCATGTTGTGGTGACCCCCAAGTGGGTGTGGCCACCAATAAGAGGGAGTAGGACAGCTAGGGAAAAGGGAAAAAAATGGCGGACAGCATGGTTTGGCGACCCCCGTGAAATGGTCATTCGACCCCAAATGGGGTCCCGACCCACAGGTTGAGAACCACTGGCCTAGAACAACATCATCCAAGGTGTGTGTGTGTGTGTGTGTGTGTGTGTGTGTGTCTAAACTCAAGTTAGCGACTTTGCCAAAATTTTGGGAGAACATTTCCTGCACCAAGTTGTCTTCACACTTTCTCCTTCAGGATGGGGGGGGGGGAAAAGTTGGAATGGACTTTTGATCTTCTTTTGTGGAGGTTGAATATGTGCCCTCAGATTGGTTCAACTCTTACAGGCTACGCTGATTGATTTTCTTCACCATGATCTATCCATAACCTGATCACTGGTATAACTGAGCCCATCCAGCTTGCTGCTGGCCGTCCTCTTCTCTTTCCTTTCACTGTTTCCAGCGTTATAAACTTCTCCAAGGAGACACATCTTCACACCGTGTGTCCCTGGTACAATAAGCCAAGCCTGGCCTTTTCTGCTGTGGAGATAAAACCCGAGTTGATTTGTTCCAGGATCCATTTGTGTGCTTCCTTGGGTGTCCATGTCTCCTCAGGCATCTCCCCGACACCCAAGTTGAAAAGCATCCGTAGTCTTTGTCTCCTTCAACTTCATAATCCAACTTCTGCTTCTCAAGGCAGAAAAGTTGGGTAAATATGCCCATTCTTAATTTAATTTGAAATATCTCTTGCGCTCCCTTCAATAACTGTTCCCCAACAAGTCCCTCCTCTTAATTCAGATTTTGCTGCTAATAGTGTCTAGTGGGGAATCTACCTGGTTTCTATGTGTGCATGTGTGTGTGTGTATTTCAAAAAAACCCCTGCTTAGTTGTCACTCAACACTCCAGAGCATAATTACCCCGGTCCGATCAGACACAAACCTAGAAGCGTCTTAATGGATTATACTTGAGAAAGCAGCAATCCAGCTTTTCATTCCACAATTTATAAATAACCACAGCTCATGGTTGGAAAGAGGTAGCTACTATAAATAATGATTATTTGAAGACTCCTGTGCCACGGTTTCCCTACCTGGCAGAAGGATTAGCCTTTGCGAAGATAATTATGGGCGTATCAGAAGCTAATGGGAAAGAATATTATTTTATTTTTATTTTTTTAAAAAAACCTGGTAGAATAAAAAAAAAAGCAAAGGGAACACTATGGTGAAAAGCTAAGAGGCCTTTTCCTGGTATGATATTACCTCAGGGGAATGTTTGCCTTTAATAAAGTGTTAGATATAAATATTGTGCCTCAACAAAACTTGATCCGCAGAAAACAACCGGTAACAAAGCCTTTTTCCGCTCGGATATCCAGGATATTCAGCGCCATTTTGCCTGAATGCTGAAAAAAGTGTTCCCCTGCTGCCATTCAGCCTGACGAAAGTATAGAATAGAGCAGGAAGGGACCTTTGGAGGTCTTCTAGTCCAGTCCCCTGCTCAAGCAGGAGACCTAGGCCTAGATCATGTCAGACAGGTGGCTGTCCAGTCTCTTCTTAAAAACCTCCAGGGATGGAGCACCCACAACTTCTGGTGGCAAGTCGTTCCACTGGGCTGATTGTCCTCACTATTAGGAATTCGAAGTTGCTTCTCTCCTTGATTAGTTCCCATCCATTCTTTCTTGTCTTGACTTCTGGTGTTTTGGAAAGTAAGTTGACCCCCTCCTCCTTGGGGCACCCCTCAAATATTGGAATGCAGCTATCGTGTCCCCCACTTAGTCCTTCTTTTCTCCAGGCTACCCAGTTCCTGCCATCAAAGTTCACACAAGCTGAAAAGTCCACAGCCACGGATGCCATCAAGGGATGTCTGGTTTAAGAGCCAACTTTGGCCGGGTGCGTTCAAATGGAAGAATGCAGTTAGTTCCGAATTGGGGTGAGGGGACCACCCCGATATTTTGAAACAAGAAACTACACATACACATACACACACACCCCAAAAAAGTTTGAAGCACCGTGAGAAGAAACGAGGAAAGTGAAGAAACGGGATGCTGGAATTCTGCAGAAAGTCAACGTCAGACGAATGCTAGCAAGCTGGGTGGTCGGATTTTAATCTTAGGCCGCTGGAGATACCCTGACTGTCATCTTGGTGGGTCTTCTTCTGTTTCCAGGCCATTACAGCTGACAGGGCTGGTGGACAGCCTGTCAGTCATTCTTGTGTCCCCCCCCCCCTGCCCCCGGGAGAGTCCCATCCCTTTAATGGCTCTTCCAGGAAGACCTTAGTGGTGATTCTGCTAACATATCTCAAGCATCTATTTCAGGTTGCTGAATCCGTGAGCAGCGGAGTAGAAGGGAAGACCAGAGTATAGAATTTAGAAGAGCAGAGTTGGAAGGGATCTTGGAGGTCTTCTAGTCCAACTCCCTGCTCAGACTGGAAACCCTATACCAGGGGTAGGCAACCTTGGCTCTTTTATAACTCGTGGACTTCAACTCCCAGAATTCCTGAGCAGGAATTCTGGGAGTTGAAGTCCACGAGTCATAAAAGAGCCAAGGTTGCCTACCCCTGCCCTATACCATTTCAGATAAATAGTTGTCCCTACCCCTAACATAGGAAGCACAGTTGCAGGAACTGGGTATACTTGGTGAAAAGAAGGGGTGATAGCAGTCTTCCAATATCTAAGGGGCTGACACAAAGAAGGGGGGGTTGGAAACAACCTGTTCTCCAAAGGTAGAACAAGAATGGATGGATGGAAACTAATCAAGGAGAGAAGCAACTGAGAACGAAGGAGAAATTTCCTGACAGTGAAAACAATCTACTCGTGGAATAAATTCCCTTCAAAAGTTGTTGGTGCTCCATCACTGGAGGCTTTGAAGGCGAGACTGGACATCCATTTGTGAGAAATAGTATAGGTCTCCGGTGTAAGCAAGAGGGTTGGACTAGATGACCTCCAAGATCCCTCCCAACTCTGTTAACTGTTAGAAGGGGCATGATTCCCTTATTCATCCAGAAAGACATTACACCTCTTTTTCTGATTTTTTTTTTTCACCTCTGAAAAGAGAACTCCTATTTATTTTCGCAACTTTAGGTATGAAATCAAAATTGTGGGCTATCTTAGGTACCGCTTGCCTTTTGGTCAAGCTGGCAAACCGTGTCATTTACAAAGAAAACGAAAGAGAGAATTTTTCTCTCTTACACAGACAGAAAAATGTTTCTCTTTTCCTTAGCCTAAAGATCCTTAGATGTCCCCAGAAGTCGCTTAAGCAAATCTAACTAAACAGGCTGAAATCTGATCCGTCTCTACGGCTACCAATGTTTGCCCAGCTAATGTCATAAAACCTTTTTTTTTCTCCCCTATTTGAGCTCGCCCATGTCATCAATGCGAAAATAAAGGAAAAAAAAAAAAGAGGGGGTGTAAAAAAAAAAATCAACTCCAGACACCAAGCATCTGTAAATCTTTACGCTAGTTTAAATTTAGGCTTTCTAAATCTTGCTGAACAATAAATGTTAGCAGTAAATACACATTTACAGCCGTTTATTGCAGTTAGTAATAAACTGTAGTAAACACACAGCTTCAACCCTTGGAAATTTTGCGCTGTTTGCGTTCTTCTCCAATTAATGGACAGCCACTGGACCACCATAGGCATGCCGGGAAAATAAAAGTGGGGGACACAAACCCAGTCCAGATTTTTGAAAGTTGAGTTGTTGAAAGTGAGCTTGTAAGTCAAATTCTATTCTCAAACCGATGGGATCTGATTCAGTTGAACACAGCAAATCAATCATTCGGGTGGATGGTTCAGTTAAAATCTGAAGATTGTGAAGTGAACATTTTGCACAGTTCATCAGCGCAGCAGGCTTGAAGCAAAGCATAGGCAGTCCTTGACTTACAATATTTCATTTAGTGACCATTTGAAGGTGCAGTGGCAGTGACCCACACTTATGACCATTGCAACACCCCCATGATAACACAATAAAAATTCCGATGCTTGGGCAACTAGCTCATATTAATGACAGTTGCAGACTAGGGGTGACAGGATAGCAGTCTTCCAGTATCTCAGGGGCTGCCCCAAAGAAGAGGGAGTCAAGCTATTCTCCAAAGCGCCTGAAGGCAGGACGAGAAGCAACGGATGGAAGCTCATCAAGGAGAGAAGCAACCTAGAACTAAGGAGGAATTTCCTGACAATTAATCCATGGAACGACTTGCCACCAGAAGTTGTGGGTGCTCCATCACTGGATGTTTTCAAGAAAAGATTGGACAACCATTTGTCCGGAATGGTTAGGGTCTCCTGCTTAAGCAGGGGGCTGGACTAGAAGACCTCAAGGTCCCTCCCAACTCTGTTATTCTCTTATTCGGTTAACAGGTGCGACAACTGTCTTGCTTATCAATGGAAAGTCTTCTCCCAAATCATTGTTCTAAGTCCAGGACTACCTGTATATCTAATTTTATTTTACTGAAAAGATTTACGCAGCTACAAAGAGGCTAACTCGTGTTTTTCCCCCAGCTTGCTAAAACACAAGGCATGTTGCAATGAACTTCACTCTCCTTCCTTTCCCACGTTGAAGCCTGCCATCTTTGGAAGATTCCAGCTAATTTTGGAAGAGCGAGGCCAACATCTCTCTCTTTCCCCCAAAGCCCACTTTTTCATCCATCCAACACGTGACCCTTGCCCAGGGAGAAATGTGGTACCAATTACCCCGGAGAGCTGTCTTTGGGACAATTCCCATCGAGACAGCCAACCGCATATTTACGAAGCTGGTTGCATCGGGCCCTAATGAAACAATTAAGCCGGGGTCCTTTTCTTTGATGTCAATGTGGTAATTTTTACAAAAACATGGCCGAGTGATAGATACCCATAGCTCAAGAGTCCTTAATTGTATTTAATTTGTTTGGAATACGCGTGTGTTTTTCATTAGGGCTGGACTTTCGCCCACATGTTTTGAGAACAGCTGTCAAAGAAAATTAAGGCTCACTTTGCTTTCAAAGTCACTGGATTTTATCAGGCTGGGACAAGCATCTTCCAGCAGAAGTTACCGATAACTAGAGAGGCTTCAGAAGAAGGGAGAAGAAAAGAAGAAGAAAAAAACCCTGAAAAGAAACGAAATGAACGGAGCTGATGGTGTTCAGAACGTTTACATTTCTTCTGCAGGGTTTAATTTTTGCCTGTGGGTTTTCTTCTTTGCGTTCACGAAACTGCCTCACGCAAGCCAACATTTTGATCATTAGCTGGGATTCATCGATTGATCATTTGGTGGTCTGCCGCTGGCACGAAGCAATGGTTTGTTCGAATCTTGGTTTGCTGGCTTTACTGCAGTCGGCTGCGTTTGTTAAAGCTGCAAGAGCCAATGAAACACGATTCGGCCATTGTACAGGAACAGGGCTGCTCTTTCTTTAGATTTTTCAAACCCAGGTTTTTTTTAAAGGAAAGCAGAGCAAAAAGAAAATAAACATTCTGGATTGCAGGTTGTCCAGTTTTAAACGAAAAGTTTGGAAGCCGGGCTTGATCGCGGGGTCTGCAGCTGTGCCCTTCATTAATTCCAACATTTTGTTGACGATCAACACTGTCAATCACACTTAGCCTGGTTTCACAGTCCCCTGCGTCGGTTGTTAATGCCACATCTCTTAGGTGAGGGACCCAGATTTTGAAACTTTTAATCTCCAGGCCCTCTAGAAGCGGAGAGAAAATGTTATTTGACAGGGATCTCTGGCTGCAAAATGTCAAAGAGAAAAAGGAACATTAGCAAAGCCTAACTGAAAAAGTTAATTTTGGAGTTCTCATTTAATCATTCCTCTTTCTTTTTCTTTCTTTCTTTCTTTCTTTCTTTCTTTCTTTTTCTTTTTTCTTTCTCTTTCTTTTCTCTCTCCCTCCCTCCCTCCCCTTCCTTCCTTCCTCCCTCCCTCTTTCTTTCTTTCCTTCTTTCTTTCTTCCTTCCTTCCTCCTTCCCTTCCTTCTTTTTTCTCTTCCTTTCTCTTCCATCTCCTTCTTTCTATACCTTTCTTTATTCCTTCCTTCTCTTCCCTCCCTCTTTCCTTCTTCCCTTCCTCTTCCTTTTCTCTTCCCTTCCTCTTCCTTTCCTCTTTCCTTCCCTTCCTCTTCCCAGCCCAGATCCTAAACTACTTCCCCCTGCGAGAACCTATTCTTGGCTTCTTCATCCCGGGAGACCAGCAATGGGCCGGGGCCATTACAGATCCCCAGCAATTGCAGAAGATGAGTTGGTGGGGGCTCTTAAAGTGGGAGCAGTCTCCCTCCCTGACAAGCCTCATCGAATATGCATGCTCTCATTAGCATATGCGATAATAGCTCCCTGAAGGGGACCAGGCCATAAAACTTTAAGTAGAAATCAAAACAGGAGCAACCACCGCAGGAGGAGAGATGGGGACCGGGAGGAGAGAAAAACGGGATGTTGTCACAAGTCAAAAAAGCAGGCCCGAGGGCGAATCTCAGCCGCAGCCAAGCCCAGGCACCCATAACTCTTGCACTCGTCACCATGCAAATGGTAATGGAGCTGAAGTCCATGAATACGATCAGATGGCTGTGGAGCATTAATTGAGATAATATGCCTTTTCCCTTGGTGACACACAACCGTACGTCAAGCAGGGGCCGTAGCAAAATGATGGCAACGTTTTTTGGAAGAGATGAATGGCAGCTGTCAAAGGAGCTGGGCCAGGGCGCTAGAGCCCGACTCGTGAATTCGAGGGGCCACGGCTGGGTGGGTGGGTGGGTGGGGGAGGAATAAGACACCCCGTGCTCATCCAATTCATCAGTGCACTGGTTTTTCTGAGGCTCCGCTTTTCATTTTGCGCCATTAGGGTCTTCCCTGGGGGGTTTTTAAAGAAGAGATTGGACAACCATTTGCCTGAAATGGTCTAGGGCTTCCTGCCTGAGCAGGGGGTTGGACTAGATGACCTCCAAGGTCCCTCCCGACTCTGTTATTCTGTTAGTCTGCTGCCTGGCGGACTAACATCATTTCCCTGGACATTTCTCAAAGCTGTAATCTGATTTATTCTCCTGAATTACGTCCTTAACCGGATCTCTTTGCTCCTTCACCTCCGATCAAACATCCCTTACCCATCTCACCCACTTACTCCAAGGTCATTCTAGGCCCTGTTTCGGCAGATAACTCCAAATTGCATGGACCATCCTTCCTTGGGAGATCTCACACACACCCCCTCCCCGTGCTTTGGCACCCCAAAGAAGCCAGGCGGTGCAGAGGGCCGACAGCCGTTAGATATTTATGAAGTTTATCCAGAGCTCCATTTAACCGGCTGCCACGCAGTTTATCACCCAACTATTGAACGCCAGAGCAAAGAGGTAGGAAAATAGCAACATAAAAAATTCATCTCGGATGAGGAGGGGGCGCAGGGGAATGAGGGAAGGAAGGAAAGTAGGATTTGACGGTGCATCGTGATAAGTCTCTCCCATCACGGCACACAGGCCGGAGTTGTGCGTTTGCAGATGTGTGCAATGCCTGTTGTAGAAGGAAAGAAAGGGAGGCGGGGGGGGGGAAGAAGTATTTGCTGATGTTCGTTGTTTAGAAAGCCCCATTTGGGGGTCTCTGGTTTGGGTCAGTGGGGGGCCAGACAGAAGAAAGGTTCCCTGGGGCTCTAATAATTGTAACTGTCAGGCAAAAAAGGTATGGGTCTTCTGACAGGCTGGCAGTGACCTGACTTTTGCCCGCTAAGAAATATATATGAAAACTATCGCCCGAGGCCCCAGCCGTAGAATCCAGGAGGATGGATGCTCATGCATGCGAGCACACACAAACACAGACACACACACTTCGGTTGGTGGATTCTGCTTGCAAAGCTGGAAGCTCTTTGTGCCTCAGTGCTGCCTCCGTTGTCTTTTCCCCCACCTGTCCTTCCTTCTCCTTCCTTCCTTCCTTCCTTCCTTCCTTCTTCTTCTTCTTCTTCTTCTTCTTCTTCTTCTTCTTCTTCTTCTTCTTCTTCTTCTTCTTCTTCTTCTTCTTCTCCTTCTCCTTCTCCTTCTCCTTCTCCTTCTCCTTCTTCTCTTCTTCTTCTTCTTCTTCTTCTTCTTCTTCTTCTTCTTCTTCTTCTTCTTCTTCTTCTTCTTCTTCTTCTTCTTTTTGAGGTCAATCCAGGATGCTACTGATGTTTTCTTCCTCAGGATGTCTGGGTTTTAAAAATTGATGGCTGTCTTCTGTTCTTAAATCTGCCCTCTTTTGGGTTAGAAAGGGAAGCTGAACTGGCAACGGTCCCCAATTAATTTGCTGTTTTGATTCCCTGATGGAATCTGCTTGGGTTATCTCCATGGAAGGGTGCGTGGATAAAATGCTGGCTTCTGTCTTAACATTAGCGCCAAGTATAGCACTATTAAAACCAGACTGCTCTCCTCCTCCTGCTCCTCCTCCTCCTCCTCCTCCTCCTCCTCCTCCTCTTCCTCCTCCTCCTCCTCTCTGCAAACTCCACTCCCTTCTGGCACTGATGATGTTCCCTAGTTGGGTCATGAAATGTCTGCGAGAAAACAAACAAGTTCAGAGAGCACCAAGGACCACTCGTTTCTCCTCCTCCTCCTCCTCCTCCTCTCAACCTTGGCAACTTTAAGACTTGTGGACTTCTGGGAGTTGAAGTCCACAAGTCTTAAAGTTGCCAAGGTTGAGAACCCCTGTCCTAGTTGAACGAGAAGATATCCAAGGTCCCTTTTCATCTCTGTTATTCTATACTCCCTTCCTTCCTTCCTTCCTTCCTTCCTTCCTTCCTTCCTTCCTTCCTTCCTTCCTTCCTTCCTTCCTTCCTTCTTTCCTCCCTCCCTCCCTCCCTCCCTCCCTCCCTTGGTCGCTTTCCTTCCTAGAAAGGAACCAACCTGAGAAATTTCCTATCACTGAGAACAATTAATCATCCTCCAGCAGTTGTGGGGGCTCCATCACTGGAAGGTTTTCAAGAAGAGACTGGACAGCCATTTGTCTGTAATGGTACTATAGGGTCTCCTGCTTGAGCAGGGGGCTGGACTAGATGACCTATAAGGATCCTGCCAGCTCTGTTACTCTATTGTTCTCTAGTGGAGGAAAGGCTGTGATCACAATGAAGATGTGCTTCTAAACACAAAAACAAGGAACAAAAGTGCTCGACAAGCGTTGTCTGACACTGAATTTGGTATTTGCATTCCTTGGATAAGAGGGTGGAGGTTAATAAAATGTCATCGCTGTTGCTGGGGTTATTCATGTCACAAATTATTAGTCTGTGGAGTCAGGCCAAGGGGGAAAGAAACTCAAGGGGCTGACAGGACATACATTTTATTAAATTTGTTAAATAAAATTAAGGAAAAATGTTGGCAAGAGTATTAGGTCTATTTGCTGTGTTGACTAAAATCTCCCTCCCTCTCCCTCTCTCTCTCTCTCTAAATAAAAAGCGGGATAAAAATATAATCATAAAAATAAAACGAAAGGTTAAAAACTGACCGCACGAAACACCTAGCATATGAAACGACGTAAAATACAATAACATCCATCTAATATGAACGCATATAAAACGCAATCGTAGAAAAAGAACCGAATGGACTCCTAAAACAAAAACTAACATAAATGCACACCGATAACAACCTGTTAATCATAGAAAAGAAATAAAACGATTAAAACCAAGTCTACTAATACACATGAGATCCTAGGAAATAAACAGAATAAAATCAACCCAAAGAGATAAAAATCACAATGCAAACAGCTGTAAAAGGTGATTGTGTGGACTGAACAGATCTGCAACGATCTTCTAAAACACGCAACGTGAAAGGAGAGCCAGCTCCCCGGCTTTGTCTGGCTGCAGTGACGCTGCACACCCCGTCCCAGCGGTGTGATTGTGAAGTTGTGGCACGCTCCTTACCTGTGGCTCTCCAGGGCTTTCCAGGGCCTCCTAATGTTATCGCTTCTCAGGTGAAGCTGGGCGCATGAAAGACCTCAATGTCACTCAGGGTGCAGGGACAGGAGGAACGTGACCCCGGGGAAGGGCGCGGGACCCTTTCTCCACCCCCCCTACCCCCAGAACATGATAATTTTCTGCATCAAATATTTTGATAATTAAACAAAGCTGATCAAAAACTGGCCTGTCTCGAGGGCACTGGAAATCAGAGGGCCATTAAATGCAAGAGTCAGAAATTGCCCGAGGCAAAGGACTACAGATTAATGGCAGTGCGGTAATGGATTTTCCCAAGGACTGGGACACAGGAGACAGCCTCGGCCTTGCCAGTCCGGGGATGCGGCTGTTAAAGGAACAGTAATATTAAATCACCGGGTCTCCGTGGGGGCGCAGGGATGGAAGGACAGGGGGGGGGGCATCTGGGATTCCAGTAAGGCAAGAGGCGTAAAAATCACCTCCCAACAATGGGGATCATAAGCTCATGGCAGTGAAGCCGGGCAGAGTCTAGATCTTCCAGCTGATATTAAAAGGCACACAAACACACAGACAGACAGACAGACAGACACACATGCACGAAGCCATTTCATGCAAGCCATCCTTTGGGGGGGCTCGGGGGCAACCATCTTATTTAGAACCGATTTCATGCTTCTTTTTAAGCTCCTCTCTTTCCTTGCGGAAGGATAACTTCAGAAGTTGTGGGTGCTGCCTCCCTGGAGGCTTTTGAGAAGACAGTGGACAACCCTTTGTCTGGAATGGTGCGTGTGTGGGGGGGTGTCACCTGCTTGAGCAATGGGCTGGACTAGAAGACCTCCAAGGTCCCATCCAGCCCTAAGTTTGTATGATTCTGAGATAGATAAGATTCATGACCAGAAGATAGACAGAGGGATGGATGGATGGATGGATGGATGGATGGATGGATGGATGGACGCATGGATGGATGGATGGATGGATGGATGGAAGGAAGGAACTGCCTGCCTTCAGAATGATTAGATTAGATAACCTTTATTGTCACTTTTTTCCTGTGGGCACAATGGCACACGTTAAAAACGAAATTTAGTGGCTTCCTCTCAAAGAAGTTGTGGGTGCTCCCTCATTGTCTGGAATGGTATAGATTGTCTTGCTTGAGCAGGGGGCTGGACTAGAAGACCTCCAAGGTCCCTTCCAACTCTGTTATTCTGATTACTACCCCCCTTCCTCCCTTCCTTTGGCCGTAATTGACCAAAAGGAATATTTTGGGTCCAATGAAAAGAAGGCTGCTTTGAGTACGACTCTTTTAAAGTAATAAATTTGCCGGTGAAGGAGATTACCTCTAGTCGACATCCATCCATCCTTTCTTTGAAGGGGGGAGAGGAAAAGAGAGAACAAGAGGACTCTGAATTAAGATTCAGCTTTATCTTCGGAGCAGTGCAGGCGGGGATGAGTTGAAATAAAAGCCACGTGGAAAGAGATGCCCATCTTCTTCTCAAGTTTGTTTCAACCTCATTAAAGGTGATTATCTCACTGCAGAAGCTTGTCTCCTGGCCTAACCTTCCACCTTTTCAAACAGCCACCTAGTCCAAACAACTTCGACCCATTTCTCTAATAAAATAATTGAACAATAACAGGTAGAGGGAACAGTCTCCTGGAATGGATTAACCTCTCTTGAGAATGTTCTCGGTGCACAGCTGGATATATATGGGAACCAGATGACCATTTAGAAAATCGGAAACAACATTTTAGAATGGACTCGTGTCCTGATAGTTTTTATCCAGGAGTTTTTCTTGTTATCCGTGCTGAGTTTATGCCCTGTTAGACTGGACAAAATTTTGTTCTGCTAATCAGATAAAGTGGAAGGAAGGAAGGAAGGAAGGAAGGAAGGAAGGAAGGAAGGAAGGAAGGAAGGAAGGAAGGAAGGAAGGAAGGAAGGAAGGAAGGAAGGAAAATAATATATAGTATTTTTTCCCAGCAAATCTATTCTTCAGGAATTCAAGCTCCAGCCAAGTATATATATACAGATATGCTTACCTGTATATATTTAGGTGAATAATTGCTTCAGCACTGTGCCTAATATCCTTCCCTTTCTTATTTTTCATTTGCTTTATCCTTCCTTCCGCTTTTCTTTCTCTTTCTCTCTTTCTTTTCCTTTGCAATTCTCATTTGCTTAGAAAACACATGGCTTCTGAATACGTTCTTTGAAAGGAATCACTTAGCATTAAAGTAAAGTAATCATGGTTTTACAAAGAAAAGCAATGGGGAAAACTTGTTTCTGTTTCTACCAGACAAAATGCTTTGCTTGGTCACCGAGGTGAATTTTTTGAAGCTGGAACACTATCCAAATAAAGAATATTCCAGCCAGTGAACTAATTAGTTCAAAGGCAAATTAATCCGCCATAGTTTTATAGGATTTTTATTTTGGGTTCCATCCTGTTTCTACATCCGCCTAAATTCACGACTTTCTTTTATCTAATTCCTCTGAAAAGAAATAAAAGTTTTTCCATTTCTTTCTTTTTTTTTAATGCAGGCATTTGAGATGGATTTTTTTTACCCAAGCATGCACTTCTGAGCCAAAAGCTCTTACTCTAAAATTTAGCAGAATCCAAAAAAAAAAGTGTTCTAATTGAATTATTAATCTAGGAAGTGTCAGTTTGCTTAAAAACAAAATTGTCAGGCATTCTTAATCCTCTCCCTCCCTACTTGCCTCCCTCTCTTTTCTCTTTAACGGGCACAAAATATATGGTTAAAACTCAAGACGGTAGAGAGCTAAGTGTTATTTCAGTATTGATTAAGATCCTGGGGTTTTCCTAACTCTCTCCATACATCCTTAGATAGATAATGGTTTAATAAAGCACTCTGTTTTTTATTTAAAGGACTGGTAGTAAAACTCAGATCAGATTTCTCACTTGGTGGGTTGAAAAACCGCTTACGCTCATTTCTGCAATGTAAAACGACACTATATCAAATCAAACATTTCCAGATGTGACCAGCTTGGGCGTATTAGCAAGAGACAGGAGAACTGGGGAAGGTGGTAGAAAAAAAAAACGCAATAAAAAGCAGGATTCCCAGGGCGTTTTGGTAAAGTAGGTTTCGCACGCCACCTGCTGGCCAAAAGGGTTACAAGGAAAGAAACTCTGATTTTTGACTCCTGCATCCAGGCGTAAGAAAAGTAGCTTTTTGAACTGAAAAACCATCCTGCGTTTCTCTCACCTCCTAAGAATAAGATAGAAAAACGGAAGCCTGTTCCCACAACTCCCTTGATAAGGGTACCAAGAATGAGGGAGAAAAACGGAAGCCTTTTCCCACAATTTCCTTGCTATGGGTACCAAGAATGCGGTAGGAAAACGGAAGCCTGCTCCCACAGCAACCTTGATACGGCTAACACGAATGAGGCAGAAAAACGGAAGCCCGTTCCCACAACTCCCTTGATTTTAGGACTGAATTATAGGAAAACTCTGGGATTTCACAGCAGGATAGCTAAGCCTTAAAAATCTAAGATTAAAAACTTTCAAACTCAGCAATGCTTTGCTATTGTTAAAAACACGGCCCTTTTTCAATCATCACGCAAGTTGACTGAAATTCTCCATTCTCCGTTGCACTGATTCAAAAACTTTGGTTTTTATTTGTTTATTGTTTCGTTAAGTCTGAACAGCAACAGAACTGTAAAACTGGGAAGAATGAAAGCTTGTTGATCCCCAGTAAAGCTTAACTGGACGTCCTTCTTTAAGGTCATAATCCTATTTTCATGGGTGGGAATTTTGCCAATATTCCTGGCAGTGGGGCAAAAAAAAAAAATCACAAAAATTAGAGGGAAAAACAAACAGGGCACTGCTTTCAAAAGTTGTATCCCAGAAAGATGGGTGCATCTGTTTCTCTTTGCTTCAAGGTTTGTTTGTTTTTTAAGTCTCATTTATGGAGGCACTGACAAATCTCTATATTCTTACTTTTGGACAAAAAAATGAATCAAAAGAGATATTCACTCCCCTATATTAGCTAAGTTCCAAGATCAAAAAAGGCAGGTTGCCACGTGGGTCACAAAAAACCTAGCATCTGTCCTAAAAAAAAAAAAAAAAGGTAGCCATCTTAATTCAAAACCACATATTTTATATCATGTTAGCAGGTTTTCAGCACCACTCACAGGTAGCTGAAATCAAATTATCCTTCATGAAAGACCAAGGGATCTTTTTTACCCAGGAAAGTTTGTGATAATATACGACCGAGTCTCGGTTAGTGCTGGACTTGAAGAAATAATGCATTTTCAATGGAGAGCTTGTTGGACAAGGAGCTTGGCTAATTCTTCCAACATGAGTGGATTTCTTTTTGACAGAGACAGAGAGAGAGGGGAGGGGGAGAAAGAGAAAGGGAGGGAGGAAAAATCAAAACATTCCTTTACTCAACTCCTGGAAAAAATCAATTTAGCTTCTCTACCTCTAGCAGAACCAAGATGGGAGAAGACTGACCTCGTCTTGATCTGCTCCTGGTGAAACGGAGACTCAAGAGGAGAAAATAGAAAGAAACAGGAAGGAAATGGAGATGGTGTAATTCAATGAAAATGCCTATTAAGAAATTATTTGGGAACTTCCTGCACTGGGCATGGGTGGGTGGGGAGGAGTTTGGACAAGAGGTACTTAGTTTTAGATTTAAAAAGTGTTTTTGGAGACAAGCTGAAATGCTTCAGTCCAAAGTATGAAAAGCCAGATGGAGATAAATGGGAGGAGGAGGAGGAGGAGGGGGAGGATAGTTTCCTTGATTGTCCTCCACATGGATAGTTAACAGAATAACGGAAGGGACCTTGGAGGTCTTCTAGTCCAACCCTCTGCTCGAACAGGTTGTCCAGTTTCTTCTTAAAAACCTCCAGCGATGGAGCACCCACAACTTCTGGTGGCAAGCAGTCCCACTGATTAATTGTCCTCACTGTCAGGACATTTCTCCTTAGTTCTAGGTTGCTTCCCTCCTTGATCCGTTTCCATCCGTTGCTTCTTGTCCTGCCTTCAGGGGCTTTGGAGAATAGGTGGATCCTCCTCCTTCTTTGGGGCAGCCCCTCAAATATTGGAACCCTGCTATCACGTCCCCCCTATTCCTTCTTTTCACTAGACTAGGCGTAGCCAATTCCTGCCACCGTTCTTCTGGGCTACCTTGATCCCGGGGCCCCTTCCCATTTTGGATTAGATCAGAAAGCCAGTTTTGTTCCCTCCAAATTCTGCAATCCGTAGTTTGCAGAAAGTGAAGCGGAAGCTGGCCCAGCCATTCCTCCCCCCCCCCCGCCTCCATTTTTTCCCTTTTCACCCACCCTTTGGAGTTAATTCAGTTTGGGCCTCTTTTGAGGTCTCTCTCTCTCTCTCTCTTTCTCTCTCTCTCTCTCTCTGCATCTCAGGAGCTCAGGAGCGCAGCCTGTATTCGCTCTTCCCCTCGGGAAGATATGCCAGGCGTGCCGGCTGGCCCATACATCTCTGTCAAAATCTCTATGAATAAATTAACCTTTTTAAAGATTAGTGCACCTCATACCACAGGCTTTGGGGGCACCTCTCCTCCCGCCGCCAAGAGAGGCAGAACAACTGCTAAAAATGTTTTGACAGGCAGCGCCAAGGTGCTGAAAGAAAGAAAGAGAGAGAGAGAGAGAGAGTGTGTGTGTGTGAGAGAGAAAGAGAGAGAGAGAGAAAGGGAAGAAAAGAAAGAAAGAAAGAGAAAGGAAGGAAGGAAGGAAGGAAGGAAGGAAGGAAGGAAGGAAGGAAGGAAGGAAGGAAGAAAAGGGATAGTAGCAATTTTAAAGGTGCAGCCCTTCCAGCTGTATTCTGATTGACTGATTGATTGATTGAAATGGTCCAGGGTCTCCTGCTTGAGCAGGGGGCTGGACTAGAAGACCTCCAAGGTCCCTTCCAGCTCTATTCTATGTTCTATATACTGTATCTCTCTAGGTATTTCCTTGACCGAACCCTATGAGGGCAAAATACGTGTGTGTGTGTGTGTATGCGTGTGCATAAAAGCCAGACTAATCCCTTTCCCCCGTGTGCTGTGTATTTTTTTTTATTTTTTCCAAAAAAAAAAAAAAGGAAAGAAAAGAAAAAGAAAGGGAACACTTTATAAGTTACACGGGACAGATGTTGTCACCAAGGCCGCCCTTGTAAACAAGATGTAGAGATGGGGTGGATCGGGTTACCTCCGCGAAATATTTTAAAATAAATAAAGCCGGGCATGGGTCTCTTTCAGGTGAATTAGCCTGATTGGAAATGTCAGGGGCTGGTTCCTGCTCCCCCTCTCCCCATTTTTTTCAAAGCGCCCATAAACAGCAATCAGCACTGACCCATAATGGAAGGGAGGCCGGGATTCCCTCTCGCAGATCTTGCTGGCAACAACCCACCTTGGATTCGGTCCCGTTTACTTCCGAGTAAGACCAACTTGGAATAGCAACCCCAGGAAGGGGGGGGGGCTGAAAGACCCCTTTTAAAGACCCCCACCTCGACCGCTTTGCCAAGAAAAGCGGCGCTTTCTTGCCCTTTGTGTGGTGTGGTGTTGAAGCCAGAGATTTAATGTGAGTTTTCTTAATCGGCTTAAAAGAGAGGCAAACGCAGCCGATGTTTCCCGCTGGTGGAATCGGGGAAACCGGTCTCCAAAACGGACACAGTTCCATGCAGGCTTGTCCTCAACTTACGGACACCATTGAGGGGGCCTACCTTTCCGTCGCTAAGCGAGAACATTTGTTAAGGGAGCTTTGGCCCAGTTCACAACTTCACAATTTTTACAACTTACAACGTGATCCTGGGGATGCTGCAATGATCGTAAATGTGAACAACAGTCCCGAGACCCCTTTTTGTCATTGCCGTTGTAACTTTGAAGCGTCACTAACTGAACTGTTGTAAGATGGAGGACCGCCTGTATTTCATGTTGCTGGACACTGATTGGATGAATGAATGAATGAAAAATAGATAGACAGATAGAGAGAGAGAGAGAGAGAGAGAGATTGAAATAGGTAGGTAGGTAGGTAGGTAGGTAGGTAGGTAGGTAGGTAGGTAGGTAGGTAGGTAGGTTGGGTGGACAGACAGACAGACAGACAGACAGATGTTTCCTCCTTTGACAGCAATGGTATATATCAAACAATGAAACCATTGTAATTAGAGATCAGTAAAATCAGCTCAGACTCCAGTAGACAAATATAAATGCTAAAAATTATTATTATTATTGTTATTGTTATTATTTCTCCTTCTCCTCCTCCTCCGTGGTGCATAACAAGCAAAGTATTATAATTACAGATTAAAATGAATTCAGAGCCCATTTACCAAGTGTGAATGCTAAAATTACCGGACAATACATCCATCCATCCATCCATCCATCCACTCACAAGGCTTATGCCCCTTTCCTGAGACTGCTGTTTGTACCCAACAGCTACAAAAACCACAATCATTACCAATCAATTCAGTCAAATTAGCTCAGAAGGCAGTAAACAAAAGTTAATGCTAAAATAACCAACACACACACACACACACACACACATACAGAGAGAGAGAGAGAGAGAGAGACATAAACACACCGAGAAACGATTAATGCCCAAAATCCATCTGGGCAAAGAAAACGTCAGTAATTTCACCGATCTCTAATGTGGAAACTATTCAGCCTTCTTTTACAAGTGTTTCTCTACTGAATCAGTCTATCCTGATTCCCTCTGGGGCCATTTTCTCCCCCCCCCCGTGAAAAAGACTTGCCTTCGCATCCCGTCTTTTTCCTTCCCCCCCCCCTAGTTTTTTTCCCCCTTCTGTCACTGGGCGGCCATATCCGATTCATTAAGCTGGGATTGAATAATCCCAGACAGCAGCAAAAGCATTTGCAAAAATCATTGCTGGCTCACTTGGATGAGGAAATTATGCAATAATATTCCTTCATAACGTCAGCCGAGAAAGCGGAAAACCACAATGTTACATTCCCCCCCCCCATTTCCCTGATGCTAGTTCCACTCACCACAAAACCACAGCATCGGATTTGATCTCCTTGTGGTGTGGATTCCTTTTTCCCAAGCCACTCTTGTCATCCCACAGCCCGCTCAGAATGTCACCAACAGAACTAGGCTTGGCCTCAGTCTTCCCCGTCTGTAAAATGGGCGGATGTCTTTGAGCTGCTCAGCGCAGCACACCGACCTGCTCATCCTACGGCAACACGGACTAAGAAAACCATCTTTTAACTCGGTTTTCTTCTTAGGCCAGGATCCCGGTTAACATTCTCAATAAATTGCGGCAACGTATTGAATCCAATTAACTCGGGATCTGGCTGGGGAAATCTGGGGATTCCAGCAGGAATGAAACTTGAGATCGATTTAACAAAAAATAAAAACATTGAGATTGATAAAAACAGGGCCTTGACAAAATTCTGAATTTTTCAGCCCGAAGGGAGAGATTTGTTAAGTGAGTTTTGTCCCCATTTTATGACCTTTCTTTCCACAGTTGTTAAGCGAGTCAGACTGTCGTTAAGTGAATCCGGCTTCCCCTTTGACTTTGCTTGTCAGAAGGCCGCTAAAAGGGGTCACTTGCCCCCCCAGGACGCTGCGACCGTCGTAAATACGAGTCAGTGGACAAACGCCTGAATTTTGATCACGTGACCCTGATGGGGATGCTGCGACGGTCGTAAGTGTGAAAAAAATGGTCCTAAGTCACTTTTTTCCCCAATGATGTTGTCACTTTGAACGGTCACTAAATGAACTGTTGTAAGTCGAGGACTTTTTATAATAGGATTTGAAGAAGCTTTTTCCCACAACCTGTGTTTGGCCTGAATTCATTTCCTTCTTTACTGGCTATTTTGATTGTTTTGTAAATGTCTGTAGAAATCCCAGCAAAAGCCATTTTTTTCCCTCTAACTTCTGTTCTCCCCCTGGAACAGTTGCCATTAAGAGAGCAGAGTTCCCTTTGGGATCTATTTTCTCTCTCTCTCTTTCTCTTTGTCTCTCTTTGTCTCTCTCTCTCTCTCTCTTTCTTTCTCTTTCTCTTTTTCTCTCTCTTTTTCGTTCTCTCTCTCTCTTTCTCTCTCTCTCTCTTTCTCTCTCTCTCTCTCTCTCTCTCTCTCCCTCCCTCTCTCTCTCTCTCTCTCTCCCTCACTCCAGACAAAGTCCAAGAAATGCATTGATTTGTATTCCCCGCTTTCGTTAGCTGGCTGCTTTCCTCCAGGGGAAGCGATCAATAAGGCAACATTGGGTAAAATCTAAAACAGAGAATGTCAGATTGGTAATATCGGTGTTTGCTCTGATAAATTGGAAGTCGACACTCAAAGCAAAGAAGGTTTCGCCTGCGTGCCCATTTATATGCATTGGTTTGTAAGTCCCTTGCACGGCCTTCAGAAAGGCTGTTTCTCTCTCTTTCCCTTCCCTTCCTTTCCTTTCCTTTCCTCCCTTCCCTTCCCTTTCCTTTCCTTTCCTTTCCTTTCCCTTCTTTCCCTCTTTTCTCTTAGGGAAGGGAAGGGAAGCAGAAAGTCCTTCCAAAAGCCATGCAAGGGACTTACAAATGGAGCAAAACTCACTTAAAAACTGTCTCACCTAGCAACAGAGGTTTTGGGTTCAACTGCCGTCATAAGTCAAGGACTACCCCAGAAGGTGTCATTTTTAGCATGGCCTGCCTCTCTTCTGGAGAAGATATCAGCATAAATAGAGACATTTTCGGCAGCCATAACACGTATGACGGATTTCCTTCCTGGCTAAAATGAGGACATGAGTGATTATATCACATTTTCGCAGTTCGCGAGCCCCGGCTGTTAACACTTTTTTTTTCTCTGATATTCCCCGGGAAAGAATAGCTTCATTATTTTTATGAAAGAAAAAAAGAAAAGAGGAAAGGGGGAAAAAAAACCCTGAGTAGGGAGTGGAGGATAAAAAAAAATCTGGCTGGGAATTCGTGTTGACGTTGGTGGCTTTGATTAGTGCTAATGTTTTCTTGGGCCCTGCTGTGAAAATTCATTTAAGCGTAATTGACTCGGCATTGCTAATTCCGACTCTTCTGCAATCTTCCAGATGGAATCCGAAAGAGGAAAGAAGGCAACAGAGAGAAGATTGATCTAAACGTGGATCAATCGGATGCAAATTTCCGGGCAATATTTTAACATCCGGACAGGGAAATGGGGGGGGGAGCCAGCAGCCTGGAAGAGAATTGAAGGTGGGAGCAGAGACCTTGCTCAGATGGATAAGGTGTCTGGGAACTTAAGATGTAGATAAGATCCATGGGTGGAGGTGATCTCTAGACTATTCCAGTCTGGAAGACACTCTCTTCTTAAAAACTTCCCAGTGTTGGAGCATTCACAACTTCCAGAGGCAAGCTGTTCCACTGGTTAATTGTTCTCACTGTTAGGAAGTTTCTCCTTAATTCCAGGTTGCTTCTCTCCTGGATGAGTTTCCATCCGCTGCTTCTTGTCCTGCCTTTGGTTGCTTTGGAGAATAGCTTGACTCCCTCTTCTTTGGGGCAGCTCCTGAGATATTGGAAGACTGCTATCCTGTCCCCCCTCGTCCTTCTCTTCATTAAACTAGACATTCCCAATTCCTGCAGCCGTTCCTTTTATGTTTTAGCCTCCAGTCCCCTGATCATCTTTGTGGCTCTTCTCTGCACTTTTTCCAAAGTCTCCTTCTAGAATTTTTGGCTTATTTTCTCTGCTTATCGTGAACATAAGAACATTTGCAACTCAGCGGATCAACCTTCGCTCTGCCTACAAAAAAAGCCTCCAGTGGTTCTTGACACTTCCAGATAGACCTGGGGAAAGGCAAAACCTCTGGTCATCCACACAGCCACCCCAACCCAGGATGAATTAAGATCTGACTCAAGATAAGGCATTTCTTATGTTTCCAGCCGAAGAGCCGAGACCTGGAGGATGTTTACATGGAGCTCTCCAAGGTTCTGTTGAGGCCTTCAACGTGGCCATGAAAAGCCCCTTTGTGGATGTCACTTGCTTGCAGGGGAGAGCACAGCAACAAATAAAACAGCCCCACTTCTATTGGGATTGGCTGGGGGGATTTACCCCCAAACCAATAGAATCTGCAAAGATCTGAACTAAAATCGCCATGACGATTGGATCTGAAGTCAAAATCAACGCCAGATTGGAAGAGGAACACCAAGTGGTTGGAAGCTCCGATTTGGCTTCTGAGAAATCCAGGGAGAACAGGGTTAGGCCAAGCAGCTGCCTCACCCTACTGATACGGGTTCAAATCCTTATCAGCGACCACCTCCGATGTAGCCAGGAATTCCCCACGTTGGAGGTTGACGTTGTGAAGGGTTCTTGTGGTCTTTTGGACAGTCTTGATCAGGGCAAGGTCTCCACACCCAGCATAGACTTGTCCAACCTTGTCCATCCTTCACTTGAGGTCCTCCGCTGAAGGAGACACCCTCCCACCTCATCCTGGGACGGGGGTCCACCATCTTTCACCTCAACCTGTGCAATCATCTCAGGACCTCCCAAAGGCGCTTTTTCAAGAGCCAACTGACCTCCTCGGGTTGTTGGTTTTTTTCCTTGAAAAGCTTTCACTTCTCATCCAAGTTCTGGTGGGGAACGGAAGGATTTGCAAAGAATATCAATCCTCCCATTCCCCACCGTTCAGCCAGAACCGAAGAAGCTTCTTGGATGAGAAGCAAAATGTCCTCAAGGGGGGGGGACAAAAAAACCCAAGAAAGTCCAGTTGCCTTTTTTTGGGAAAAAGCGCTTTTGGGACAACTATGACCTGGATGATGGAGAATCTCTGTAGACATCTGAAGATGTGGAAGAGTGGGAAATCTCCACCAGTGGACCAGCTGGCCACCAGAAATCGTGGGCGCTCCATCCCTGGAGATTTTTAAGAAGAGACTGAACATTCACCTGGTCTGAGACGGTATAGGTTCTCCTGCTGGAGCAGGGGGCTGGACTAGAAGACCTCCAAGGTCCCTTCCAGCTCTATTCTATTCTAAGATGCGGCGAAAGGGCGCAATGGTCTCGCGCACCGTTCCTCAGCCGTCGCACTTCCCAAATCTCAGACGTGGGAGCGAACAAGGTTGCCATTGTTATTATTGTTGTGTTTTTTCTTACGGGGGGGGGTGGAGGGAATGAAAAATCCAGCAGTATCCAATCAATTAACGCAAACTCCGCCTAGCTTTTGCCTTTAATTAGCGAAAGCCCAGTGAACCTTCCCATGCAGGCCCCCGCTAAAGCAGCGCAAACTTTCTCCAGCCTTGTTTTAATCTTTCACCAAGCCCCGACTTTTTTGCCTCCAGCCCATCTAATTGAAAATAATCTTTCTAAGCAAGTCTTGTCTCTTTCTCCTAATCCTTCTCTAAAGAGACTCACATGGTCTCAATTAGACTCACACCGGCCCTTTTTTTTTTTATTCCCTTTTCCACCCCGGTCTCCTTCTGCCAGTTTTTTTTTTCTTTCTTTCTCTCTTCTCTCTCTCTCTCTCTCTTTTTACCCCTTAAAAAAAAGTTTGTGTTATTAACTCCATCCTTGTGAGTTCCTGCCTCTCACAGGGGCCTGGAGATCTTATCGGCCTCCGCTGATGTCTTAGGTTACCATGAAAGCATTTTATGGATTACATTTTGCAAAAAAAAAAGAGAAAGAAAAAGAAAGAAAGAAAGAAAGCGATAGAGAGGCCTGATAGAGAGGCAAAGAGTGAGCTTTATGGTGGTTTGGGAGAGCCATGAAATTAAATGGAGGACAAGGAAGCATTTTCTCCTGAAAGGATACAAGGCAGTTAAAGGGACACTCCCGTGTCCTGGAAGAGCTTTCCAAAAGATGTAGAGAAGATTGCTGTGCTGGATTTGACCTCTCTTTCGTTATTCATCGGTATCCCTGTTCTTTGCAGAATAATAGAGTTGGAAGGGGCCTTGTACGTCGTCTGGTCCAACCCCCTGCTCAAGCAGGAGATCTTACACCATTTCTGACCAGTGGCTGTCCCGTCCCTTCTTGAAAGCCTCCAGTGATGGAGCACCCACAGCTTCTGGAGGCAAGGAGTTCCACTGGTTGATTGTTCTCACTGTTAGGAAGCTTCTCCTTATTTCTAGGTTGCTTCTCTCCTTGGTCAGCTTTCAAGAAGAGACTGGACTGCCATCTATCAGAAATAGTCAAGGGTCTCCTGCTTGAGCAGGGGGTTGGACTAGATGACCTCCAATTCTGTTATTCCATTCCATTCCATTCCATTCTATTCTATTCTATTCTGTAATTCTATTCTTTTCTATTCTATTCTGTAATTATATTCTTTTCTATTCTATTCTATTCTGTAATTCTATTACGGTATTTCTATTCTATTCTATTCTATTCTATTCTGTAATTCTACTCTTCTCTGTAATTCTATTACGGTATTTCTATTCTATTCTATTCTATTCTATTCTATTCTACTCTACTCTACTCTACTCTACTCTACTCTACTCTATACTCTATTCTATTCTATTCTATTCTATTCTATTCTATTCTATTCTATTCTATTCTATTCTATTCTATTCTACCTTCCCATGAAGGTTGGGGACATCACCCTCATGCTTAGTTATTTTTGGACAGATTATTCCTTGGAATAATTGAGATATGTAAATGTCTCAGGATTTAGGTCATTAGGAAATGAAAACAGGTTCCAAGAAGGCCTGGGTCTGGAGGTCAGCTCCCAGAATCCTCTGCAACGAGGATGCAAAATGGAGCATTCTCGGATTTAAATATCGTGTATTTGAGAAACCTCACTTTATTGCAAGGAAACATTTGCAATAGACAGCAGAGGCTTTGGTCCAAGAGAAAAATCACGACTCTGGAGCTAAGGTTACACTTCTTTGTCTAAGCTTAATGTGAATTCACACAATCAGGGTCTCCCTTTGGAGAGATTGTGGACGACCATTGCAAAATTTCCAACACAATTTTTTGGGGGGTGTTGTTTGGAAGCTGTTGGATTGCTGAATATGGCAATATAAAATCTGGATTCTTTGCAACGGATCCTGGCTGTTTTTGCAGAGATCAGGGGTGGGTGGGTAGGTGGGTTTCTTGAATTTGCTAAATTCAAACCTCTCACTTGAGAGGGCAGTCCCATCACAGTGCCATCACACAAATTGGAGCCTGCTTATGTTTCTGCATTTCTCCCAGTGGCAGAAAAAAGAAGTCGGGTACGTGTGTGGATGGGGGGGGGGGCAGTTTGAGTCGCAGATGTCCTGATTGATTTATGCGCCTGGCTTTCCAGCATAAACGATAGACGCAAGCTATAAATCACAGGCTGGATGGAAGGAGAAAACGTTTGCTTAGGACTTGTTTAAGCAAAGCACTCAGAGGGTCTCACTTTATTTTGTTTTAAACAGAGAGAGAAAGAGAGAGAAAGGGAGGGGGGAAGAATGGCCTCTTTTGAATTAACTAGAATTGCCCAGCCTTCTCCCTCTTGTTTGTCTGATTCGTAATTGATTGAAGGGGGGAATTGATTAATTTAGTCCTTGTTTAGACTGAGGTGGTAAACTGGTGTCTGGGCTGGAATCAATGAGTCGTTTTCCATACTAAGTAAATAAACCGGGTACGGGACACTAGCGCATTAGGGGGAAGGAAGGATCTGCTACCTTTCTAAATGCAGGGACTGCCGTCAATGAACGGCAAGTCACCACCTTAAAGAAAAAAAACCTTTGGGAACACAGAATTATAGAGGAATAGTTTAGCTGTTATCTTTTTGTTTTGTTGTTCTTTGTTGGGTGAGAATGCAAAGAATGGAACGAGGCTCCCGGGATGAAAACTGGGAGAGAATATAGGTGGTCCTCAGTGTACGACCACAGCTGAGCGCAAAATTCCCGTTTGCTAAGTGAGACATTTGCTAAGGGGTTTTTGCCCCACTTGAGGGCAAAGCAGCAGAAGGCCAGACAAGGAACAATGGATAGAATAGAAATTAGAATAGAATAGAATAGAATAGAATAGAATAGAATAGAATAGAATAGAATGGAATGGAATGGAATGGAATGGAATGGAATGGAATAGAATAGAATAGAATAGAATAGAATATATGGAATAGAGTATAAAATAGAGTAGAATAGAGAGATGGAATAGAATAGAATAGAATAGAATAGAATAGAATAGAATAGAATAGAATAGAATAGAATAGAATAGAATAGAATAGAATAGAATAGAATAGAACAGAACAGAACAGAATAGAATAGAATAGAATAGAATAGAATAGAAAATATGGAATAGAGTATAGAATAGAGTAGAATAGAGAGATGGAATGGAATGGAATGGAATGGAATAGAATAGAATAGAATAGAATAGAATAGAATAGAATAGAATAGAATAGAATAGAATAGAATAGAATGCAGAATGGAATGGAATGGAACAGGAATATTCACAATATTCTTTGTGATTGGACACACAAGGGTGATGAAATTGGAGACCCTGCAGGAGCCCCAACAGTATCTGTCAAAGATCATATCTCAGGACTCTTAATGACCTGCGTCTTTTCCAAGAGAAGCTGAAATTGTTTTAGATATCACACCAGAGTCAAAACTGAAAGATAGTCCAAATAACCCGGCTACGTTTCAATCCCACTGGGCGGAAAGGACGTTGCTTAAGAGAGACACTAGCGGGGGGAGTGTTTGCCAGTCCACGGGCCTTTTTTGGGGGGGCTCTTTTTCCTGCCTTTGTGGGGAACAAAAGGAATGATGCAACCTGAATTTTAACCTTGGAACCCAACCCCCCCTCCCTCCGGCCTCCAATAGGCATCAGGTGTTTTGACTTTGCCAGGAAGTTCCTATAAAAAAAATTGATAATAAAATGGAGAAATTGTGCTAGTCACAAGACTCTCCCGCTGTGCTCGGCTCTCGTGGTTAGGTTTCAACCAAACTAGGATGTAGAGCGAAAGAGATCAACACAAGTTCTGCAAAAAAGAGCAAAATGTGGCTATTAGCTGCTCCAGATTTGGCCTGTTCCTTTCCCCCAAAACAGCCTCTTATTTTTTTGTTCCACCAGTTTAGAATAGAATAGAATAGAATAGAATAGAATAGAATAGAATAGAATAGAATAGAATAGAATAGAATAGAATAGAATAGAATAGAATAGAATAGAATAGAATAGAATAGGTCGTAAGTATGAAAAATGGTCTTAGGTCCCTTTTTCCAGTGTCATCGTAACTTCACTAAATAGAAATATTAAATACAATAACAGAGTGGGAAGGGACCTTATAGGTCATCTAGTCCAACCCCCTGCTTAAATGAACTATTGTAAGTCAAGGACTAGCTTGTATCTGGCAAGCTATTTGAAACAGGTGTCTGTAAGGCAGAAGAAAGAGAAGCAAACACAACTTTGCACTTTTGCCTTGTGCAAAAAAAAAAACATGGATGGGGCAAACCTCAATTAAGTTCCACAAGTCGAATCAAAGTCAAAGTTTCAGGATGGTTCAGATCTGAACTCAGAACGGGCCACCAAGGCGATTCAAGGGGGACGACCGGGCCGGGTTTTCTGCCTGGAGGAACAACCTTGCATTTAAGCTGAGCATCCTTTTAAAAACAACGTGGGGAACAATGCTGCCCCTTGTCCCTCCTTTTACAAGTTGTGGGTCGCCCAGACAAAAGGGCCGTTGTGGTGCTGATGAAATCAGACAGAGTGGTTATCTGTTGCACAGGGGATGAACAAGGTTGTGCTAAGGGTAAAAATAATTTCGCCTGCCTGGGTGCTGAAAAGCCTTTCACTGGGGTGTAATTTTCCCTTTTTTTTTTTAAAGGGGGGGGGTGCATCGGCTTCTCCCCCCTCCACATATGCTTGGGGGGGGGAGACTGGAGTTCCACCCCATGTGTTTGGCTCAGGTGCGATCCATGGGGAGGAACCTTGCACCCACCTAAGGACTTAGCAGCAGAATTCTTCCTGGGTCTGCCCTTGGAGACGGGACCTGGTGGGGGTGAGGGGGCACGGCCCCAGCAAGGTAGCCCCTCTGCATGGAGGGGTGGAGCTGGACCCCCTATAGGTCACACAGGGGTTCACCTTGGTCATTGAAATGGGCAAGGAGCGTGATCTGGGAAGCCATGCGCGGGGAAGGCTGGAAATCTGCTTTCTGCACCTGTCTACTCAGCCATTCCTGTGGCTTCCTTCTCCTTCTTCTCTTCCTCCTCCTCTTCCTCTTCCTCTACTTCATCGATTCTACTTCTACTTCTCCTCCTCCTCCTCCTTCCTCCTCCTTCTCATTCTTCTCTACTTCTTCTTCTTTTCTCCTCCTCCTCCTCCTCTCATCCCGGGATCCCACCTCTGAATTATAATTATTTTTTCTTTCTATTAGGCATGCAGTCCCTTTCCACAAACAACCTATAATTTGGTTTAATGCAAAAATACAAGGACTTCTTTCCACTCCTCCCTGCCTTGGCAAATTTTCATGCCATTCCTGCCTTCTGAGGGGGGTCTCTGCTGTGGATCATAGATTGAGTTAATTAGGAAAAAAATGCTTTGCCCTGGCCTTTTTCATGTTGGGATTTTTTAAAGAAAGTTGCGGAAAGGGTGGTAGTAATAGAAGCAGGGGGAGAAAAAATGGAGAGACTATTGCTCAGGCATCATATCAGTCATGTTTTTCCCAGCTGATGAATCATAAACTGCCCTGAAATATCACTCTGATAATATGGCATTTCCTCTTGAGCTCTATCTATCTATCTATCTATCTATCTATCTATCTATCTATCTAGCTAGCTATCTAGCTATCTAGCTATCTATCTAGCTATCATCTGTCTAGACGTCTGTCTATCTACAGTATATCATCTGTCTCTCTGTGTGTGTCTATATCTATCTTCTATCTTCTATCTATCTATCATCTATCTATCTATCTGTCTGTCTGTCTGTCTGTCTGTCTATCTATCTTCTATATCTTACTGTTGATTTGTTCTTATTAGTGGAGATTCTTACTAGAAAAATTTAAAGTGACAATAACTATTCTATTCTATTCTATTCTATAATTCTATTCTGTTCTATTCTATTCTATTCTATAATTCTGTTCTGTTCTATTCTATTCTATAATTCTATTCTGTTCTATTCTATTCTATTCTTTAATTCTATTCTGTTCTATTCTATTCTTTAATTCTATTCTGTTCTATTCTATTCTATAATTCTATTTTATTCTATTCCTCCTTCCTTCCTCTTTCTCTCCTTCCTTCCTTCCTTCCTTCCTTCCTTCCTTCCTTCCTTCCTTCCTTCCTTCCTTCCTTCCTTCCTTCATATGTGTGTATGTGGGTATATGCCAAATGCTATTTTTTGACAGCTGAATGCAACGAAATTTCATTTTAATGTGTGCCGATTAGCCCGCATTTAAAGTGACCATAAAGTTTTTATTCTATTCTTTCTATTCAAACCCTGAGTTTAAGGACAGCTCTTGGGTTGCCCTATTTTTCAGGTTCGGTGATCTTGGTTATTTCCCTGGAGGGTTTGAAAACTCTGAAGATGCATTTTTTTTTTTTTTCCTTTGCTCTTCTTTTTCTTCTCTTTTTTTTTCTCTCCTCCCCAAACAATCCCCCCTCCCTTTCCCTTAATGCTTCTGGAACCATGTCCTGCCCGGAGGAAATTTAAATTAAAATGCTGAAGTCCCAGACTATAATTTCTACGGCTTTAAAATTAACATATATAGCCACTTGCTGCAGGTATTCTAAGCAAGCGGATCCTCAGCAAAGCATCTCAGATTACCGGGCCAGATAAAAGTTTGACTGGCTCCTCCAGTAAGTGGAAGTCAACTTTCTCCACCCGCCCCCCCCCCAGCCCTCCCCATTCTTACATCCTTAGTTTACGACCTTCTGCGAGGCCGGAAGGGGCAGACAGAGAGAACGCGAAGCAACCTTCAAAGCCGCAACATTGCAAACTCATCCCAGTTTAAACTAACAGAGTCTGTCTCGGAACGGGTCCCTAGAGGTCATCCAGCCCAACCCGTCTCGCTTTTTTGTGTGTGGGGGGGTGGCTTTCTGACAAGCAAAGTCCACGGGGGGAAGCATGTTCTCAACTTGAACAACCGCTTATTTAATTGCTTTGATTTTTTTCCCGGGCCTGTATTCCTTTTGGAAATGTTCATTGCGTTTCGAGAGCCAGAAAACTGACCAGGAGAGAAACCAAAGTCCATGCATACAGAGCAGGGCATAACCTGATGGGTTCTTTTAAACGGGACGGGTGTTTCTGACATCCTTCACATCCTTTTCTGCCGGGACTCCTTGCAACAATCCAGCTATTCAAGGCGGTTGCCCCAGGGTGGGGGTCTGCAAGAGCGGGGACCCCTCCCCAGACTTCTGTTTTTCTTTACGAGTTCAGCTTAGGGACGAACAAACAGAATGCCGTTGCCGCCCCCTGCTGGCTGTTCCCAGGAATGACGAGATTGGAAACTGCAAAACCAGCAGGCTCCGTGTGTTGTTGTTGTTAATTGTGAAGTCGTGTCCGACCCATCGCGACCCCATGGAGAACGTTCCTCCAGGTCTTCCTGTCCTCTACCATCTTCTGGAGTCCATTGAAGCTCACGCCTACTGCTTCAGGGACTCCATCCAGCCACCTCGTTCTCTGTCGTCTCCTTCTTCTCTTGCCCTCCATCTTTCCCAGCATTAGGCCCTTCTCCAGTGAATCCTTCCTTCTCATTAGGTGGCCAAAGTGCTTGAGTTTCAACTTCAGGATCTGGCCTTCTAAAGAGCAGTCGGGGTTGATCTCTTCTAGGACTGACCGGTTTGATCGCCTTGCAGTCCAGGGGACTCACAGGAGTCTTCTCCAGCACCCATTTAATATTGCAAACCGGCCAGTTACTCTATGGTAAAATGAGCAGCCAATAAATTGGAGAGGGAGGGAGGGAGGGAGGGAGGGAAAGAGAGAGAGATGATGGATAGATAGATAGATAGATAGATAGATGGATGGATGGATGGATGGATGGATGGATGGATAGATAGATAAGGTAGGTAGGTAGGGAACCTATCTTACTTTTCTCGCAAAGCTTTCCTTCTCCCACTTTTCAACCAAGCGCAAGGAAGGAAGAAAAAAGGAGGGAGGGGGGAAAAAAGGAACGGTTAAAGTGATGACTTTGTTGGTTTTGCCGCTGCGCCCAACTTCTAGTGGGTTCTGAACTAAGTTTATCAGCCAAGCGTAAAAACATTAATCACCTAGGAGGGGGAAGGAGAAAAAAAAATAATGAAATAACACCGAGGGGAAAATGACTTTTCAAAATGTCGCCAGCATAATTATCAGCTTGTCCATTACATTAAAT